>NW_010329469.1:7497-28381 GCF_000700745.2 Antrostomus carolinensis | reverse complement strand
TCTAGATGTATCTGATTTGGGCATTCCTAAAACCCAAATGTCATCTCATCTTGGCCTCTGTTCATGCAGATGGTCACCACCCAAGTGCAAAGATTCTGCTGTTTCTGTGTAATTCACAGGAAATCCTGATATCATCCTGTCTTGTGATCTAAGAGCTGGGAAACCAGGCCATTCCAGCATCCAGCCTGGAAACTGAGTTGCTACTAGTGACTGACCCAACTTTTGAAACAACTTTTCATCTTTGGTTTTGTGAAAACATAATCCTATCCCACCAAAGAGCAGTGTCTCATGCTTCACAAGAGGTCTCACCCAGGTTTTGCAAGCGTTGTAGCAGATGTTGCTAGATCCAAGAAAGAAGAGAATTTTGACATTTATTTTCTTTTCAGGGAAGCCTTTACCATCAGCTGAACGTCTGACTCAAGAGGGCCCATAGCTCTACACCAAGGAAGATGCTAGAGCTGGAGAGAAGTTCACAGCTGTTTTGATCTGTGTCATTTTACTAGAATATTTCCCATGAAAACAGTGTTCAGGGGTGGAGAGGGCAGGTACAGGAGGTTGTAGGGTGTATTTGTTTCACAAATGAAACATAGATGCTCTCTTTCTCTCTGGGAATTGCCCCATTCAGCTTTAGGCTGTATCTGGATGCATATCTAGCTTGTCATTCTCTGAAATGGCTGGAACAGTGTGACACAATTACCCCTACCCTCCAGGGAATGCACCACATGACAGATTAAATCTTTGTCTAGAACAAAGAGCCACCCACAAGATTAAACAATTAAAATAGTTTTTTAGACATCTCCTTTCTCCTTCCTCAGAAGCTGACATGAGGGCTCTAATAAGGCTGAAGCTCTGGAAGAAACATGTGACATTACCCTATCCAAGAAATACACTCACAGTTCTATTGTATTCCAAGGCTTCATTGCATTCAGTTGCCATGATTCGATCTTCCCTTCCTATACAGTAGCCCAGACACACTATTAATCATCTCCAGGAAACAAAAAATTATTTGGTAGAACATAAATACCTTTGCTTTCTCTCTTCACAGCTCTTCTGTAATACTGATATATTTTCAGCATTCTTTCTGGCAGTGTTGTCACTCCTCAGTACAGGTTATCTTGTGCTAAGCAGCAATACATTTACTGTGAGTCTCTGGAAAATGCTCACAATTCCTGCAACAACTTATTAAATTCATATAAGCATCTGTGAATGATTGTAATGTTAAATTTCTTTTCTCCTTCCGTCCCATCTTTTGGCATCCTGAAATATATCAACATACCGATACCGATACTTACTTATCAGTAGAATAAATGCTTTATGAGCAGGTCACAGTACATGCTAGACATGGCTTGCTTTGGCTTTGTATTTCTCATAAGATACAAAGGGGTTTCCAGTTCAATTCTGAACACTATGATACTATCCTTTCCTACTCATCTAAATCAATCCCTGCCTTCTCCTCTGAGAAGTTAAGCAACCAGCCCCTCTGATCAAGTACTTCAGATTACTACTAATATTACCCTAACCGTTACACTATCTAAAATTGCAAACTTATTTCTAATACCTCAGAGTTTTTCCTACTGTGATAGTTAGGCAACCAACTTAGCTGGCAGCCAAACAAGACACAGCCACTCACACCCACCCTACCCCCTTCCCACTCCCACCCAGGCAATCGGGAGATAGAATTGAAGGGGTAAAGGTCAGGAGACTTGTAGGTTGAGATAAGAACAATTTAATAAGTAGAGTAAAATAAAATTAAAATAATAATAATGGTAAGAACTATATATATATATGTATATATAGCTGAGTGATGCAGAGTACAATTGCTCTGATAACCGGCTGATAACGATTCTGAAGGAGCAAAAAGGAACCCCAAAAGTGAAATCGCAATCCCAGAAAAGCAAGCCCGAGCAATTCCTGAGAGAATCCCTCCCCCCTTTCCCGTCAGCCCCGGTTAATATACTAAACATGATGTAATATGAGATGGAATATCTTATTGGCATCTCCAACTGTCAATTCTGGGTTTTACTAACTACTACACTTTTCTTCTCCACTCCCCCTTCCAGTCCTCTGCTCTTGCAAACTACCCAAGCACAGTGTCCTTGTAGTTATCAACATTTCTTCTCATAACAGTCCTCACTGAAACCAAAACACAGCACTTTCTAGATACTAAGAAGAAAATTAACCCTACACTAGAAAAAAACAAGTCACCTACTGGTCTTTTTCAAAGGCTACAGATAATTATCCTGTATGTGTTTAGTACCTGCAATCCCTTACTGCCTAGCAGATTCAGCCTGAAGATCACTAAAAGCGTGAATTTTTTCCTCAAGGAGAATTTCCTAATGCTTTAGGCCACATCCACTTCCCCTTCTGCCAGCAATTGTCTGTGAATTCTTACATTATTAACACCACAAACTAAACTATCTCTCTAGGACATTTCTAAAAGAAAAATATTCAGCTCATATTCTTTAGCTCCACCACAGTCATGGGGGCATGGTCCAATGTGCAGAGCAGCACTCGTTGCAGAGGCTATTTGCAATAGATGCCCCTGCTACACCAACACACAAAGGCAGATCCTGGACTCCTGGTAGATTGCTTTCTCACAGCCTTCCCATTCCTACACCCAGCTCTGGGCTGCATCTTCTCCTTGCTAGTCCCTGCTGGCCTTCCCTACCCCCTTCCCTCCCTCAGCAATTGGGAGGCTGGCAGGAGGGGCAGCTGGTCAGGTAGCCACAAGGCTACTACTGCCATTAGCACAGAAGGCACAAGCCTTCCAGGTCCCATAGAGGCTGTACAACCAGAGGCAATGACAGTGACTGCAAATGGAAAATCTCAACCACTCCCAAGCTCTTCCTGTGACTTTTCTTGAGGCCATCCAGATGCTGCAGCCATCGCATAGCTCCCCACAAGCCAGTTATCATCTCAACATGGTGCTTCAGTGCTAAATCTCCATCCCATGCCAAGACTGCATGAGCAGATTGTTTCACAAGCACGAGCTCTGCAACCCCACTAGGACATTTCAGTTTCAACCACAGTCAGAAGTCACAAGCCATCATATACAACCAGCTTCCCCAGGATCTCTTTCCTGGAATCAGAGCATCTCTTCAGCTAGGCCACATCAGTTCAGTATGACCAGCTTGAACAGGAGGGCACAATTTCACACAGACTAGAGAAAAGATTAAGAGCTGCTCTAGGGAGTGGCTGGTCCTGCTCATGACCACTTGGTGTGGTGCCAGGTTCCAGCATCATGTCACATCTATGTAGTCAGGGCTGTGCCTGCTCCCAGCTGGCCCCCACATGAGTAACGGGCAGATAAGATTGTCCAGCTCATCAGAGGGTCACTTCACCAATATCACCATATGCACAGAAAGAACAAATTATACTCCTGGTAGCCCCCATCTTTAAAAGACTGACTAATCCAGTTACTAACACTTGTGCTAGGCTGCTGGCAGCATTGCCATGTGTTACAACAGGACCTCTGCTTGTTGAACCATCTGCTGACGTTGTCCATGTGCTTCTCCTGACAAACCATCTGTTGCTATCGGACAGCCATTTATTGTGACATTTGGTGCTGCTCTGTCAGTTGTCTGCTTGCATAGATATTACGTATTGGCCGGAATAACGATGACTTCCATTCTCAATCTGGGCATTCAAAAGCCAAAGTTTGTGAGACTTTTACCCTCTATCACTGAAACTCTGCTGCTCACGTTATCCAAATTAGTTGTAAAATACCTACTCTCACGGAGCATCTGTACTCTGGAGAACAGATCTGGTCAAAACATCATCCAAATCCTACAACTTGCTGTGTGGCCCCTGAGCAACCTGATTTAACTCTGAAGTGGATCCCACTTTGAAGCTGACCTGCTTTGAGCAAGAGGTTAGACCAGATGACTTTCAGAAGTCTCTCTGCAGTCAACATTATTCTGTTGTCTAAACAAATAGAGGTTAAGTTGCAACTTTCATCTCTAATTTTGCTTCCAAGTAAATACACCCAGTCTCGAGTTATCAATAGTCCAAATATAAGCACCAGGTTGAAAAAAAACATCTTTATAACCCTCTGGGTCACAGTGCAGCTACCTGCCTTCAGACAAGTAGACATAAACTCATCTGCCTGTGTTCTTAGAGCTGAGCCTGAGCAAATATACCCTCTCTCTTGGCAGTTATGCAGAACGGCTTCTCCTGTGATCAGGATACAATATAAACAGCATGAAGGTACTGACATAGCTCTTGTTTCCTACCCCCTTTAGGGATTATGAAAAAAAAAAAATCTCTCCTCTTTTGCCTCAATCTTTCCAACTGTAAAATGGGAATAATTATGTCAGCAAGATACAACTTTTTGCTGTCTATTGATACATAAGACTTCAATTTCTCTATTTGCTACTGTCTAGATCTGAATGAATGTGGAAGTTCTCCGTAATTTTAATTCAAAGGAGTTCTTTAGAACACGACATTTCCATGTCGACCTTTTAACTTTTTGTTTTAGCATTTTGTTTTGAGTTTGCATCTCAATTAGTCATTTAGGTCTGAAAAACAAAATTTTTCATTTAAATAATGCCAAAAGTGTAACTTATTACTGCTTTTGCTCAAAAATGAGTGTGAAAATCAAAAACTGATTGAGTGAAACTGACTTTTATCCTGGAAATTGTTCTGGCTTTAAAAAAAAAATAATCATTTTCAAATTATATTGCTGTGACAGTTTAACTTAGCTGGAAGCCAAACAAGACACAGCCACTCATAGCCCTCCTTCCTCCTCCCCCCTTCACTCCCCACCCAGGGAATCTGGGAGAGAATTGGAGGGGTAAAGGTCGAGAGACTTGTAGGTTGAGATAAGAACAATTTAATAAGTAGAGTAAAATAAAATTAAAATAATATGAAGAATAAGAATAAGAATGATAACAACTGTATATATATGAGTGATGCAGAGTACAATTCCTTCCCCCCCCCCGTTTTCTGGTCAGCCCTGGTTAATATACTAAACATGATGTAATATGAGATGGAATATCTTATTGGCAACTCCAACTGTCAATTCTGGGTTTTATTAACTACTACACTTTTCTTCTCCACTCCCCCTTCCAGTCCTCTGCTCTTGCAAACTACCCAAGCACAGTGTCCTTGTAGTTATCAACATTTCTTCTCATAACAGTCCTCACTGAAACCAAAACACAGCACTTTCTAGCTACTAAGAAGAAAATTAACCCTATCCTAGCAAAACCCAGGGCAACTGCCCTCAAAAATTCCTGCTTTTTCCTCTTCTTAATTAATTAGCTTTTTTTCCCAGCTATTTTTTTATTAGCACAGAGGTTCTAAGGACAAGGAAAAAAGACATGAGCCCTCTCTTTTTCACATGAACCTAGAGCCCACTGGAGATAATGCCATTAGAAGGTTATTTAACCTAACATTAGAAGGTTATCTGCTTGAAAACTCACTTTAAATAGTAAATTTTAAGTTGGTTTTGCCAAAAATGTATTGGGACAGTAAAGGAGTCTGATCCTTTATCCAAGTTCTTCAAGGATATTTGAACCCTATGCAAAGCACAGGGTATGTATGAACTCCATTTACAGCAGCAGTACATACATCATGCTTTGCACTGATGTAGCTGAGTAGACAAGTTTTTATTGCTACTGTGCCTGAGAATCATAAGCTTCTCCAAAGTCTGTGGTAAGACTACAGAGAATTTCACTCATTCTTTTCCTTAATTATATTGCTGCAGTTGATTCTATTTTATCAGAATCTAAGACATGTTCCTGTCAATGTAATAAAAAGCCATACTTAAAACAATCAAAGTTTGATATTCTGTGTTCTCACTTCAGCAAAAATCTGAATGACTTCAATGGTATTTTCAGTTGAATAAGGAACATAAACTACAGCCTAGCATTATTTGTGTGTGGATTTTCCCCATAAATTTTTGTTTATTTTAAACTAGTTGTTATACATGTGAGGCACTCCATTGATTAAAACTTCTCAACAGCAAATAATATTAAAAATCTTGTTCTTATAATCTTGCTTGCTAGCTGAAGAAGATGAAAGAAAAAAAACCTCGTGACAGGCCAAGGGGAAAGGCACAAATGGAATGAGATATAAAAGTACACTAACACATTAAAGATGTACCAAAGAATGTGATAGAACATATCTGTGGTCACTTGAAGATGCTTTGAGTGGAGATAATTTCCCTGAATTATTATGTGATAACATTCTTGATCACAGTACACAAAGCTCAAAGTTAGGATTACGAATATTTTTTTCCTGCATAGGCAAAACATTTCCAGGCCTTTTAACAGTCATCAGCTTGGTTTTTCAAAGGAGCACAAACATCCAATTGAACTGGAACAGGGGAACCAAGGCTAGAACCAGAAAAGGGATGTAGGCAATTAACTTGTATTTGACCTAAATTTCAGGTCAAAATTCATGGTCAGATGACAGCTAATTCCACAGGTGTATAATGCTTTGTTACCAGCTTCTCTATATGGCTAAATATCTGCTGCCAACTGTGAACAGTCATGTCAATGACTTGCAAAACTTCTTTCTCACAACTGACGCTGGGACACATACTGAGCTGATTTATTTCTTCTTGTAAAATGTAACTAGAGAGGCTCTAATAGCCACACCTGAAACAAGAATATCAAAGGGCCACAGCTGGCAGAAGACTAGAAAGATGAAAATTACTCCCCTAACTTAGAAAAAGCTGATTATTCATATCACCAGACCTGTCTCCTTCACTAAGAATATCTGTGAAGTATTGTCCATCATCAGGCAGTTACTGGTTTAAAGTTTCTACAGTTTTCCTGTGCTCTGATTTCCCTTTCCCACCCTTTCCCTTTCCCATCATGAAGAATTTCTTTCATGTCAATAGATGCAAAGCTAGAAGGAGAGAAAACTCTGAGCTGGTTACTTTCAGTCCACTACTTTGTGCAGCAAACCTCCACCTTCAATTAGGTAAACTGCTGACTCACAGCAGCTGTGGATCTGATTCACATCAAGTCTCTTATTTCTGTTATGACTGACTTAAAAATGACAGAGTTAGTATCACATTCACTAGCAACAGAGTTGTGCACATCAGAAACACTCGGGATGATTCCTGCTCTAGAGGAGCAGTTCTTGTAGTTGTGTAGAAACTCATGAAAAGTCACAGGGTCAGATGCCTCCTCCATTGAAATCAGTGGATTAGTGTGGCTGTCACAGAGGGAAAATGTGACTCAGGATCCCCCCAAGAAATATCTACATCTCCATGAGAATGAGCAGCTGCTAGTTTGGCCTTTGTTCTCAATTTTATTGCCAAGCATATAAAAAGAAATATTCCAATATTTTATTCCCTTTTTCCCCATAGCTGGTGACTCAAGTAACTTCCTTCAACCACCACTCCTTCTTTGCTAGATATCCTATAAAGCTCTCCAGAGATAATAGCCTGGTCTATAAAGTGATAGAATCACTCCCAAGTCACCCAAATATCTTAAGAACAGGGAATTTAATACAATCAGCCCAGATTTAGCGTATTATGTTTTCATAGGGAGAACTAAGTATAAAGTAGACAGTGCAAGACAACAGCTGCACTAATGAAATCTTTAGCTACAACAGATGTAGGTTACAAAATGTAAAGGAGAGACAGACTTGTATCTTATTATTTTATTTTCTCTGTTATCTGTACCCTGCTTTTTATTGTTTAGATGAAATTTCTGAGTCATCAGGAGATTTTTCAGGTTGTATAATGGTTGAAGCCCATTCCTACCACCCTTGAATTTCACTGCAGGCATCTGGCATGAGCAGCATAGCTCTGGAAAGAGACTTCTAAGACCACCAAAGAGAAACAGTCTGTAAAAGAGACATAACTACATCTTGAGGAGAGTAAAAAGGAAATATTATTAGTGGATATTTGAGAACTCTTTTTTTGTCTGACTGTAAGCCAATATCAAACCTACTTAAGTAATGAAGATTTCAAAGTCCAGCTTCAGTAAAAAAAACCTTTTCTTTGGTTCCGTTTAGGACAGACAGGAACATTGGTAAGGAATGGTCAGTATGTTAAGTCTTAACAGTGTTTCTGCAGTTAGCAAGGGTAATTCTCATTAACTCTTTGCAAAAATTACACTGAGACTTGCATAAATCACCATTGAGGCCAAGAAATTGTGGGCTCCTTGTCCAGGAGTCCTTGTAACCTTTGTCATAACCTTAAGCGCCAAGGCCACAGCTCTACTGCTGGGTCTATGGGACATGGAGGCAGCCTCCCTGATGTCCCTGCAGCTCATCCGCATTGACACTAATGTGATTCAGAGCACGGACCAGACCCTGGGGCCTTTTTCACCAAGGTCTTTCACCACCTGTAGTAATTTACAGTTCTGTGGTTTTGAGCTGGTTTCTGAAGGAAATGAGGCTGATGTGAGCATGTTGTGTTTGTGGGCATGGGTGTGTTCTCTCCCCCACCAGGAAATTCTGAACCCACTGGCTGATTTCAATTGAATTGAATGCAGGAGTACAGACCTCATGGAAAGTTGTGATGGATAGAGGTAAATGGGTTTCATTGGGGGACTTCCTTCATGGCAATAAAGAAAGACATAGTTTGAAGGAGTTGAGAAGAGGCATAGAAGAGATTCAGATAGTATCCTTTCAGTCTTTAAAGGACTATGTCAATACAGAAATGGTAATTGTCCAAAGGAATAACAGAACATTTTAGACACATAAGAAGAAGAAAGTGCAAATCCATATAAGATGGTCAAAAAATGTTTGTGAAATATTTATAGGAGATGGTCTGAATATTTCTGACAGCTTTTCTTCATAAAAGAATACAGTTCTGTTAAAATGTTCCACGGAAAAAGATTTTGACAGTAATATCCCTAACATGCAGGAAGACTTTCTAGTCACTTTCAGAAAAAAAGAGAGTTTGGTCAAAAATTTCAGTTTTTCAATTTAAAACAGAAGTCATTGCTTCTTGCAAAAGAGCCATTGGTCTTCATTCCAAGGTTGAACAAAGAGAAATTTCAGGCACCTTGAAGTTGTCATGATATGGAAATGTCATTGCTGTGACAAATAAGAAATAATTCTTCAGAGCACAGCCACTACAGTACCTCACTAAAGCCCTGCAAGGAGGAATCCTGGGGAAGCAGGCTACTTCCCAGCCAGATTTACAGAGCAGTGGCCACTGGGAAAGCAGGGCTTCACACTCAGTGTTTTATGCTGTTGATGTAAATATTCAACCTCCACATTACAACCTGCTTTATGGCTTGTTTCAGCTCCCTTTGTATTACACCAGAGCATCATTAAAGCTTATTTAATTCCTTCAGTGTTTTACAGATCTCCCAACATCAACAAAGTCTTCAAAATATCCATGTAGCTTCTACTTCAGAAGTAAATATAATAAATATCACTAACACTTGAAAAAATCATTTACCAACTTTTTTCAAAAACTTATTGTAATCTGTATTTTAGTGAAATAGAGTCATGTTCATACAGGCGAGAGAGAAGGAAGAAAGGCATTTTTTAAAAAATGTTTTTCTAAATGTAGAAGCAGAAATCCAAATGCCCTGATATGAAACAGAAATTGCTGACACCTTCATTCAGAAAACACTCCATTTCTTCAGACACAGGCTATGCAAATGACATCTCATTGGATAAGGCAAATAGTGGTTCTCCCCTACACACATACACAAACACACACAAAAAAAAAAAAAACTGCAGCAAGACTGAAAAAGTGATTACTTTCATTTGCAGTGTTTTATCAAAAAAAAAAAAAATCCTTTTCAGAAAACAAAAAAGAAAAAGTAAAAATCAATTTACAGAGGCTGATGCAGTGCTTCACAAGAATAGTCATGTAGGCTTATTGGTCAAACTATTATTTTCTCTAGAATGGTTTAGTCTAGCTGCAGCTATTGGGCCCAGAAAGGATTACAAGTGTGATTTTCAAAGGCAAGTAATACCCAGTAGGTCAAAATAGTAATTTTCATTGGTTTTTCTGGCCCTTGGAAGCTTTTATCTATACTAAAAGGAATCACTACAAATTAATCTCATATGAGAAAGAGCACAATAAAATAGATAGATGAAGAATTTATTCATGACCCTCCTCTACAGGAATCGTAGGATCCTAAGATTAAGAAAATTAAGTGTAACATCTTGAAAAAGGAGAGTAATCTCAAATAGATTTGGTTTTTTTTTTTTTTTTAAAGTCTTCTCAAATGAAAACCATGTTCCTAATAAGTAGCATGCTGGTGCAAATGCTCTGCCTAACTACTTCTGTGCAATTGAAGACTGTGTTGAAAAGCACACTTCTGCCTTGCAAAAGACAGATAATTTGGACCATGCTTCAGCATCCACATTCCAGTGTCTTTGGCTTTTCCAGTGAGAATGTGAATGAGGAACAGCTACTGCAGAGACAACTAGGACAGTAGTTGTACTGATGGATGACTGACCATGAGGGAAGCACATTGAGTCTTCCATCTCTCTAAATACAGGGCTTTAACCCAATGGAGGAATGCAAAGATCCCTCTGGGGCCTGGCTATGAATATGACCCAAATATTTTCAAATAATTTTTCAAACACAGTTTTAAAACCCTACCATATTCAAAACTTATATGGGACAGTGCTGGATCTCAGCTCCAGTTCTCTAACCCTTAACATTTTGGCTAGCAAAAGTTTTAGTCCTGTACCAAAAGGCAGCGTCCAGAAAGTATTAAGCATTTAAGTTTTATATGTTCTTACAGTTTACTTAAGATTAATTTAAGCAGCACTTCATATAAACATTTACATACTTTGGCTCTGCTAACAAAGTGTATCCTCACTCTTTTTTTTTTTTTTATTGGGTAGCTATAACTTTGTAGAGAGAAAAAAAACCTAGAACAACAATGGAAGTAGTGCGGCCCAAGCCAAAGCAAATTCATATATGAGGAAACAATGGGAAGTTGGCAAAAAAACAACATGAAAAAAAAGTTTATTGGATACATGCAAAGGAAAGACCACCCTATGTGTGTGGTATATATTTGTGCTAAGTCTCACATCTTTTCTGTGATATATATTTTTTACAAGGTTCTAAGCTTTTTTTTTATGAGGTGAATAAGACACACAAGAGCAAAGTCTCCAGCAGTTAAAGGGCAGTAGTAGAGGTCTCTGCTATGCATTTGCTTCTAATAGAATTCCCATTCACTTTCCTTGAGCAAATCAAAACAGTTGTTGGAAAAAGTTCTTTAGAGACCAATGACCCAAATTATCCTTTCCCAAAGGAAAGAAAGGCATTAAATGTTTGGAAACCTGCCCCCAAACATATATGCAAAAAAATGCACTGTTGAGCAAATGAAGTGCACAGTAGTTCCTGATGAAATCCTGTATGATTCTGAGCTCAAGCTGAAAGACTTCAAAGGGCCTACTGCAGAAACATTCTCAAAACCCCACACGGCATTGCACTCTCCCACATGAATTTGGAGTTTATCTTGGAGGTGCGATGTTTTCCCTCACTCAAATTCAGCTAATTGACTTTATGTCTAGTCAGTCATTTTGAAATCAGATGTTTCTCCAATATTAGTGAGAAGTCTAGCTCTTGTCTAGTTCTCTTTTTCATATAATTTAGCATCTCTAATTTGAATTACCAATTACATTCAGCAGTTCAAACCCTCTTTTTTGGTTATTCTTTTTTGCTCTTCTCCTCTCCCCTCTTTTTGAGAGCAGCTTTTAGTTATGCCCAGTGATTACATTCTTCTAAGGATGTGGTATGTCCAACAGGCTTTGATTACTCCTTGTAAGGCTTTGAAATTTGTCAGTGGTGACAGAAGGATGCTGGCCTCCAGTGTGTGGGAGAAATGACTAAAATTAAGCACAGGACAAAAATCAGCAAAAGAAAAAAAGAAGCTTCAACACATGGAAGGAATCTCGGTAGAACAAGTAAGATTTGCTGGACTCTTCTCATATGATTCAATGATTCTGTTGTTACACTGCAAGTTGCAGTAATGGAAAACAGAACAATAGTTAGAGGGTGGGAGGTAAACTGAAAAAAAACAAAACAATATGTTACCTTGTAATGCAGAAGAGGTGAGGGTTACATGTTTATGGTGTATTAAAATGCATCACTCACTTGTAGAGATAAAATCCATCTTAAAATCCTTTCATTCATTTTATTTTCTTATAATTAAGGTATTAGCACAATTTTGCATTTTAAAAAATAATCCAAGATCTACTCAGCATAAAGGATTGCTATCCTTCTTTGTCCAATAATCTTCAGATCCACAGAGCGTGAGCAGCAGTTTAATCTCTGGAAAATATCTAGGCAAGGTTCAGAAGTAGGTTGCTGTAAACTACACTAACTCATGGTTATGAAGAAAGCATGTCACCACATTTCCTGACATGAGAGTCTCAGCTATGAATGCAGCTTTTAATTTTCTACAGCAGGGTTCCTTAGCTTTCACCATCCATTTTTACTACACTTGCACCACTTCTCAGCAAACATGTCTGTAATGTTAACATTTCTCACCACTGTATTCGGAATCCTTCAATATTTGTTGTTCTTGTTGAAAAGATTTGTCTCTGGAAGTCAAAGACACTAAACTGCGATCAGAGATTTCACCTTAAAAGCACAGATTTCAAGGAAAAATTGAAAGAATCATTGCTAATTAAAGAAAAAGGCACTAATTAAGCACTGGAGAAAGCTGGGCATTCCTCTTATGTGGGAGTCTAAGAGCATTCGGTTCCAAAAAGGGTTAAAACAACACATGATTAGCCACCTTCAAGTGAAAGAGATGAGAAGGCAAATAAAAATAATCCAATGATAATATTATGGTTGCCCATTTCTTAATATTCAGGCCAGTATAGCTATTTTGAGAGCCTGGGAAGACAATTTTGGAAAAAATTCAGGTTAACAATGCATATCATGGTGTGTTTGCCCACAGTTGGGTCCTCACCAGGTGTTTGGTCCTTCAAAAGCATGTCCTCCACCCATCTAAGTGTGTCACAATAATGCATCTGTTCTTGGCTGCTCTATTACACCAACTCTGCATCAGACACCAGTTCTGTCAGGAAGAAAATGCCAAGGAAAGCAGAAAAGCACACAGCTCTCAGTGCCTGAAGGTCTTTCATCTTCATCTCGGAAATATACTGACCCAACCAAAAATCCAGCCAACCAAATTACATTCTGAACACAGTCTCTCGCCTCTCATTCCTTCCTAATTTTTTGTTTTGGGGCTTTTTTTCCTCATTTGTTAGCGTTCAGACAGTCAGCTCAGACATGCTCTGAATTTGGACAAGGGTTTTGAGGAATGTACACATTTTCTTGAAGCTCATGGCGTCTTCAGCAAGTAATAGTCTCTCCTTCTCAAGTCTTTGACTTTATGCAGTCCCACACTAAGAAGCTGTCCTGTTTTGTGGAACAAAACTTGTAGAGTTTTGCTTCTGCAGGTAGTCAATAAGGAAACATCAGTGCTGGGCACTGCTGTGCAGGCCACTATTTATGGTGCTGAATTTGCATCATAGTTTCATATACAATGAAGGTGAAGGGAAAAAAAAAACAAAACAAAACAAAAAAACCCCAGAGATCTTAACCTGAGATTTCTAACAGCCACTATGCAAACCATTTAATCAGGGAGGTGTGTCTGAAACTGTACCTCCTGCTTGAGGTTACATACTTCATGTACAGATGCAGTGCAGCTCATCTATAGGACTAGAAGGTCAAACTGACCTAATTTCTTGCTGTTATTTATAGTTCACAGTATTCTGCAAGGACACTCTTAAGTGTTTTACCTTAGGTAATCACTGAATAAAAATAAAACCAAGACACAACAGAGATGGTTCTTCATGTTCTTAGTAAAGGGTTTCAAACACCCTCCTACCTGGCTTTCTCATCCTACCCATTTTGCAGTGTCTAGTTCAGAATGAACTTCAGAATGGAAGAGGCCCTTGCCTCCATTTAAGACTTGAAGAACCTACAGACTCCACTTAGAGCTATTCTGAATCCCACTGAAGCCTACGAAGGCTTTTCCACTGACTTCATAAGAAGCTGGATCAGCCCCATAGAAAAGGCTTCAATGTAGCAAATACCATTTCTTGCCATGATTGTACTTGGTTTGCCAGAGAGATTAATTCCAGACATGGTGGGTGAGAGTCAAAGTTTTAATTTCCACCGCACCCACACAAAATGAACAGTAAGAGGTTTTCTCCTGTTCTCCCTTCCCCTGCCCAGCACCACCACCACCTGTAAGAAGACAAAACTTGAACTCACACCGACACAGTTATATAAACTGACATTCCAGTTAATAGTCACTTCGGAAATTCCCAAGCTATGAGCCATCCTGCAATCTAGAAACTGTGGTTTCCAGACATGAGCTAAATCACAAACCACTGCACCAGGAGTCATTGCAAACATTCCTTGTGTCATTGTTTCAAAACAAAGCTTGTAATATTTTAATCCCATGACCGCAAGAGCTTGCCTGTTGCAGCATGTAAAGACTATCCACTGAGTTAGGAAAGCACTCCAGCTTCCACCCCACTCCCACTCATTGACAAGTCCATAGTCTGTGGGGAGTACTGGGAAAAGAGGACCACAGTGGGACAGCTACTGGCTTATCTACAGCAGTAATGATAAATATGCAGATGATTATCAACACTCTTAGCAAATACTATCTGCCCTTCTCCAGGTGACAACAGGGACAGCATATGCCCAGAAAGTGGAAGGCATGGGCTTTAGGTCTTCTTCAGTCTCACGCTTAAGCTTGTATTCCCACTTTGCAGCCAGGACTAACTGTCCTTCCTGTAGCCTTGCCACTGTGCAAAGAAGGGCGTCAGGCTCTCTAGATCTTTAGGACAGTGAGCAAAAGTACCTGTAGAGCCTGGAGAGGAGGGCACACAATCCTTCTCTCTACTTTCTGAATATTCTTAATCTCATCTTAAAACTCAAGAGGTCACAGTTGTCCACAATAAGAATTTCATAGTCAGGAATTTTGACAGGCAGATCTGGTTTTGATTGCTTTTACCATTTTTTCCTGCATCTCACCTTCTTAGAGAGCTTAATTTTCAGTGTTAGAGAAGAACAGGTTCTGCCTAGCTATCGTGGGGTAGCATCCACCTGAGACAAAGGCTACTGCAAAGCGTAATATTTAGATTCTCAGCAATGTGCTCAAAACCTTCCTTCATTCTCCTGTAATTCAGTGAATTCACAGATTTTTTTTTGCAGGCATTCCATTTCTGGTATCCTTCCTTAGCAACTGCCTTCCTAAAATGAGACCTCTGAGAAGCAAAGAAATCATGACGTTGTGCGTGGTCACTCAAAATCTGAAGACCTAGCATGCATGGGTGAAATTATCACCTATATATTTTGTCACATTATGTTTATTCCTAGCTCAATTTGGGAAAATCCAGAACCTTGCAGAGGTAATACACCAAGGTAAAAAGAAAAGGGCCAGAACAGAAGAAATTAATCCAAGAGCAACGATTTTGTCTGTTTTTTCTGTGTAGAGCACTTTCCTACAGCAAACTATTCTGAAGTAATAAAATGCCACTAAAATTTTCTCACATTTAAATCCATGGCAGGGTGCAGATGTTTGCAAAAGTAAAAATACCCAAGTATTTCAGCCCACAAAGGTTCCAGGAAAGTGACAAGAGTTTGACTGAGTTGGGATAACAGAAACTATTAACTTTCTGAAGTTTGAGGACATAGAGAGAATTTCAAATTTTGCTTGATCAGCTGAAACAATTTAGGGAATAAATTTTGCCAACTTTATTGCCAGGAATTTAGCAGAGAATTTAATGTCAACATTAAGTAAAGATATAGCTATATAATAGAAGATGTTATGGGTCATTTTCATGACTTTCCTAGTAAGGTGACAGGGGTCTTGGAGAACAAGGCATCTTTCAACTTTCTAGAAATCTGGAGGCTACAAGGATGCTAAAGGTTTAAAACAGATACAGGAAAAAAACAAGGTGAAACAGCGGCTTGACTTGTTTTCATATTAAAGCTGCTTTTGTCACTTTCCCGTTCACGTCAGTTCCTCCAGATCAGTTTGCAAAGCTGAATTAATTTTTCAACAGGGCAACACTTCCAAATTTACACCTTCCACATTTTAAATGCTTACGTATTGAAATGTATTTCAAAGGCTTCTTAAGGCATTTTGTCATGACATACCGTAATATTTGTGTCCACCTGTCAAAAGCAATTAACCTCTGCTTGGAGAAGGTCAACACTCCTGTTTCATCCTGTTATCCAGACAGATGAAGTCACCATCAGTCAAGTGAAGGACTGAATGTTTCACAGTCCAACTGAAGCTACATAAAATGGCATTTGTAACAATTTGCACGGGGCAGTGGGAAAAGCCTTATATTAAGCAATGACCCTGTAAAAATGCATTGCAAATTTAAGTAGATCTTGGAAAACAATGTCTTCCTTCAGGAAGTTTCTGCTGACTACGCACGCAGTCTCTTTGGGATGGATGTGGTTGACCAGTAAGCCCAGACCAGTCCCTGACAATTGTCCTTGGTAGGAATCTGCAACTATTTAATTCTTTTTCTACAAAAATGACAAAAATGCTTTAGAGACTAGAAAAACAAACCCATGTAGGTTTCTACAGAGAAAGTGTGTTTTGGGGGATCCTTTGATATGCTTTGTTTATTGTTGCAAGCAGTTGTAAACCGCAGTCTGCTTTCATTGTTGCTCTGATCTGAGTTGCACATCTGGCTGTCAGTGTCAGTGCCAGCTTGGTGGAGTCTTCTCCAGAGAGCTGTGCATGATAAATATGTGTACTCTGCAGCACGGTGTGCAGCTCTGAGATTTTGTTCTTTTACCTTTCAACCTTACACTGAAGGCTCATAAGTAAAGTGCAGTGGCTCATTAATGACATCCAAAGTTTCCAGCTAAGCCCAAGGCTCCCTAGTACACACAAAACTTTCAGAAAAATGATTGAGTAGCATGCCAGTTTGGTCTTTGTTAACCACTTTGACCAAAACCTCATTTGTTTGCCCGTGTCCAATAAAATAGCACATTTTAGTGGTCAACCCTACTGTTGTCTCCCCACAGGTCCTGTGGAAATATCTGATGCATGAAGGCACTTGGATTGTCTGAAGAATAGCAATGCTACCGTGCCTTATTTAACCATTTGCTGGTAAATGTGGAGGTAGCAGAAAGGGAGATACTAAGAGGTGACCTACTCCATGGCTTCAACAAAGCACATAGCATCTCTACTGTACCTCTGGAAACAAAATAAGGATAAGTCCAAATTTTGTCTGACTTAGCACATCAGAAGTTGTATACTCTTAAAAAAGGCTAAGCATACCCCACTCCCGCTGCTTCACCAGGTAATTAAGCATCTCCTGCAATTAATTACTCATATAATTGCAATGCTTCCAGGCCTGAGCAGGTTGTCCCAGCCTAAAAACTGGGACACACTCAGTTGACTTTCATCTCTATTCTCCTACCAGAGAGAAATGCTCAATGAGAGACAAAAAATAGAAGTCCTGTCCCCATGAGCTCAGAGTCCCTCACCCAAGGGTCTATATGTATCCACAGGAGGAGACCATGCCCTAAAGAAACTTATTGTCTCAATAGGCAAAGGGGCACAACCTACAAGCAGAAAACAGAGATGAATCACAGAGACATTAAGATCCATTTCTAGGAAAGTACATCCTTGAAGTCTAGTTTGGAATTAAAATCTGAGCCCCCAGCTAGGAAACTCAAAACCTTGAGGAACTTGTAATGAAACTTTCAAACCTTTAATTTTCATATTGCTCAAAATTCCCTGGGCTCTCACAGTGCTCCATGAAGGCCAGTGTCCTATTACCCACACCCATCTCTGTGCTATGAGTACAGTGTAACTCATGGAAAATCCTAACACTCTGAAAACAAAGATGTTGAGTTCTAAGGAGAACATTGTTGGTTGTGAAACCTGGGCTATTATATTCATGTTTAATACGTGGAACTGGAAAACAGAATTAGACCAGAAATGTATTTTTAATGTGCTTCATTTAGTTTTGCAACTCCCTGAAAACCACACAGTCTGGGGTGTTTTCTTCAGTATAAAATTTGACCAGATGATAGCGAGCCAGAATACTTCATACAAGCAATCTGTAAATAGGCCCTTTATTTCTTAGGAAGAAAGGTTCTTCAAGTGTTTGATACACCATGGCATTTGCTTCTGTAAATATTTTTGAAGAAAAACTATGAAAATCACAGAGGACAATGCCAGCAGCAATGCCAGGGTGCAGTATGCTCTAGGCATCCTAAATTCTGTCCCATCCAGAGCAAAGTTGAAAATAGTATTTAGAACCATCAGTATTTGCAATTTTAATGCTTAATCCACTATAATAGGCAGGATCCTGCTTTTAGAAATTCTAAAACATTTATGAAATAATGCTTATGCAAATTATCCCCAATATACTGTTCTGATACTGATGTACTTCAGAAGATCAGGAAAAACAAGCTTTAGAGAAGTTGCTATACAGAAAGAAAGAGTACACCTATTTGTCCCATATCTGAATCATTAGAGAGCAAGGTCCCTCAAAAACAGTTGACTTCTCCAAGTCCTTTTATCCGCTGTTAAATGATACGCACTTATACCTGTGAACAAATAATCATGTATTTCTGTACTCAAATCCTAATGGACTCCAGTTAAAAACTCTTGAAATCAGGAGGATTGCAAAGAGTGCTTCTGCAGCCATGTAGAAAGTTCAGATTTTAAGAGCCTTTCTCCTTCTGTCTTCCGGGAACTCAGTCTGTAGTTCAACAATATCTTGCTTAAGGCAAACTACTGCTTTTCTTACCACTTGTAATAGGAAGACATTTCTTCCTTTCTCCTGTCCCATGAAGCTCTATTGCTTCATGGAGCCTGTCTAAAGCATTGACTGTACATGTGTGTGTAGTGGGTACATGTACCCAGCTCTAAAATCAAGAATTCTCAGTTCAGCCTCAAGTCCTGTTCCCCAATCACACAAGTTATACAAACATCAGCTTCCTTCCAGGCTGCCTCTCAGAGTCAGCTGACTAATTCCTTCTGAAAGAAAATACAGATTTAACGCTGTCTAGAGTTCACTTCATGGAATGTTCTCAAGAAACAGTGAAAGAGACTGCATCGTCTTTGTCACCATCCTCCCTATATAGGGCTCCATTTTTCCAGCAAGATTTCTATCCTTGGACAACACTGCGCGTGCTTAGACTTTTGACAATTTCATGCTTTAAGAATCTGACTCTGGTGGGCTGCAGCACAGCCCCTACATACCGTATTTAAGACATTTCGAGCTATGAAAATACCAACAAGTAATTGCAATGTCTTGGACCATAGAGAGACAATATGAAGCCCAAGACAAAGTGCTGTGTGATGTGAACATGGCAAGCCAGCTCTACATGCACTTAGCCCAGAGCGATGTGCACACAGGTCATCTTACAATATTCAGCTTGGACCTTAGGGAATCATTCCCCTGGGATATATTTATATAGACACAAAGATATTATACAAATTTAATATATCATATATATTACATAAAACAAAGTCAGAGTTCACTGTCCACTCACTAAGGACCATAGAGATCTAAACTTAAACCGACACCATGTTATCAATATTGGTAGACTAGAAGTTACACTGCCTTTCTACTGGCATCTGCTGCCAGGTAAAGCTCGTTTTTCCAGTGGAAATAGCACAAGTTCCTAGACCACACAGGAAGTGATTCACCAGGACTGAAAACTCAGTGTTCCACATGTTGATGACTTTGTCACCACAGTTTTGGCAGTCCTTCTACTACCAAGAAAGTACAGGAAGTTTAAAACAAAGTACCTGATTGGTGCACTTTTCATCATACGTTGGCATGAAGAAACAGTTTCTTCAGGAGAAATGTTATTTAGAAAGGTGGCACCTTCTAGCCCAATGTAGTGCTTAGTTTTTACCACTGCTCTTCAGTAGTCTGAAAACTTATGTCAGACAGAAGTGATTCTATATGCATAATATCAGCAGAAATAATCATAGCCAGATAAATAGAACTCCAGTTGTGAAAGCAAAATGCAATCCGGAAGGTTCTTCCATACAGTCCCATTGCATAATTCCTTCAATATAGAGAGTATTTTTTCTTCTTTTTTGTTTCAGAAACTGTGGGTGAGTAACATTTTATGCTCTCAAAAAATAGTCTAAAGTTAACTCATGAGAGATGAAAATATAATTGAGTTTTTCTTTTTCAATTTCAATTATTTGCCCATAAAAAAGCAGAACATCCTTCTACCAAATGACAGCCTCACTGGAGGAGTTCTGCATTGGCAAGCCTGCCCTCCAGCATTCCCAAAGAGACATGTTGCAATAAAAAAATTAAAAAGCATAATGCTAAAGGCCCAAAACTGTATTACAAGTATTTCTATCCAGAAACACACATCTTTTCTGCAGGATGAGCAGTCACACACATGAAAGGCTGGGAAGGGGTACAACTCCTTAAGCTGTTTTTATGCCATATCAAACAGAATTTACAGGTGCAAAAGAAATTTTTTTTTTTTAAACATAAAGCAATCAGACTCAAGAGTTGTATTTTCATTAAAAATTGCAAAATGTGACAGTTTTACAAGATACTTCATTTTCTACCCATGAGTTTTCCCCATCTATGAAATTGAAAGAATAGAAACACTTAACAGTGGCAAGAGGATATTTGTCAGTCCAAGATGAGCATATAAAAGTGTCTGGTAAAGCATCTTCATTTAATAACATTTAAGTGCAATTTGATAGACTTAACTGACTTGCAATAGTCTCTTGATCCTATTGGCTCTGTAACCATCTGTCTAAAACCAGATCTGTTGCTACTTAGGAGCAAACGCTAAGCAGAAATCAACAATTCCATTTTGGCACCAAAGCCCAGAGACAGTATTCATCCTAATGAATATAATTTCTCCAGGTATTACACTGCTTTGCAAAAAACGTTGGAAAAAATCAGCATGAGATGATGAAAGGGAGATGAAAGAGGTCCAAATAAATAG
>NW_010329469.1:0-7476 GCF_000700745.2 Antrostomus carolinensis | reverse complement strand
TCCCTACATCATAGCTCATTCAGCAAAATTTTAGCTACGAGAACAGCTATGTTAAGTAAGTTTCATATGTTAGAATGGAACCTCATTAGCTCCATCAATTCTTTCAAAATTCTTTTTTCCCTTCACTTTTGCACTGCTACCATAAGATGTTACTTCTGCAATGCAAGGATGAAATAAAATGCCAACAAAAGTGCAACAGACACATTGCCAAGACTAGCAAAGTTCAATCAGTCCTGAAGCTTTTTCTGATCCAAATCCAACTTACAAATGGTTGAGGCTTTGAAAATTTTATGGGCCATGTGCAGGCCTAAGACAATTTATGTCCTTGGAATTACCACAGCTCTTTAAACTCTATTTTCATGAAAATAAAATTTTAAAAAAGCATAAAATTTATACTTAGCATAACTTCTCATCTTATACCCAATTATATCAACAAAAGCAATATAAAATAAAATCAGATATCTTTGCACACTTCCCAATCTGTGGTGTCCTTTCATCATGCTACAATGTGTTTAGACATTTGTAATATTCTCTCTCCTGCCTCTTCCTAATCACCTTTCAATCTCAGCAGTGGAGCAGTGACTAAGGTCCATTCAGGGTACAGAAAGAAGTGACCTGAACATTTATCCAAACCACAAGCCAAAATACTTGTGGCTTGAAAAAGTTTGGTTAATTTTTTTAATTTTTTTTTCTCCAGGTTTTGGCTCACTTTGGAAGTAAAAATGACAAAACCTCTACCAAGAGAAGTCCATTCTTCTAAGATTCCCTTTATGATTTTACACAGGTGCAAGTTTCAGATCGTCTAGATATTCCATGTACCCAAGAGTTTGCTTAACAAGGTGAATAAACCAGGACACATTTTGTTTCTCTTGCACTCTGAAGTAACCCCAAAGAAGTAAAATTACTCAGTTCTAAAGTATACATTTACACAGTTTGTGTGTAACACTTAATATACATCCATACTCAAAATTCTCAACTTCCTCGACAGAGCAGTACTGGTAGTTAAGCCATGTGTTAAACTCAAAAGCCAGTATGGAGTTTATTTTTCTGTTTTCCAGGCATGTGCCCCATTTCCCTAGTGAATATTCTGCTTTGATGACTTGCTTTTGCTTTTAATTCCAATAATTTTTGTTACAGAAATTCCACTAGGCAAGTCCTAGAAAGTCTAGTTAAGTTAAACGAGGTTATATTTATTGGCATAAGGGTGCCACCTATTGTCATGACAACGGAGGTGAGAAGATCTTCAGTAGACTTTTTTGGAAAGCATACCCCCCTATTCATTCCCACTGTAAATCACTTTCAACCCTTCAGATGATTCAGCTTCGGTAAGATTATGTTTCTTGCATAACATACACAATCTGTACACTTACATATCGCTCCTTCCACTATGTCTTAATGCTGCAGAGCACAGGGATAGTAAGCTCTTTTTGTGCCACTACAATTATATTTTCATACTTGACCCTCAGAAGTTGGTCTGCTATACCCCTTACTAGGATAACAAATAAAGTCCCAAAAGTGCCTGTGTGCATCGATATCAATGCAAACGCATTATATGTATTTATCTACATACGTAAACATCAAATTGTCAGGATTTTTCAGTACAAATATATGTATTTGACAAAATCATATCTAACATCTCCCAATTTTAATTATTACTGAAGTTTTATAAACTGTTTCATTATCTAGACTCTATTAGATATGTAGTTTTGGGAGGTGGTGGTGGTGGTGGTGTGAGGAGGTGTTGTAGGAATAGCAAGAATCATAGAATGGTTAGGATTGGAAGGGACCTTAAAGATCATCTAGTTCCAACCCCCCTGACATCATCAGGGACACCCCCCCACTAGACCAGGTTGCTCAAAGCCTCATCCAGCCTGGCCTTAAACATTTCCAGGGAGGGGGCATCTACAACTTCCTTGGGCAACCTGTTCCAGTGTCTGACCACCCTCACAGGAAAGAATTTCTTCCTAATATCTCATCTAAACCTCCCCTCTTCCAGTTCAGAGCCATTTCCCCTTGTTCTGTCATTAACTACCCTTATAAAAAGTCCCTCACTAGCTTTCTTGTAGCCCCTTCAGGTACTGGAAGGCCACTATAAGATCTCCCCGGAGCCTTCTCTTTTCCAGGCTGAACAGCCCCAGGAGAACAGTTCTACTTAAAACCCTGAAAAAAAATGACCACTACTCCACTTCTGAAATTGCTTCCCAAAAGTATTCTTCCATTTTATTCTTCCATTTCTTTGACCAGCCCCACATGCAGCCTTTGTAACCATGCAAAGCGTATTTTTCAGCTCTAAAAGTGATGATAGCTTTCTTTAGTGCTGACATAACAATAACAACAATGTACCAGCATCTTCTGTAGCCCCTTAACTTGGAGCTTAAAGACTAGGTTTCAGTGGACTTCCAGCAGCTCAAACATTACATATGGGAACTAGTATTAACTATGTAGGGAAGCTAAAATGTGTATGAATGAATATGTAAGGAAGTGCAAGCTCCAATACTTCATTTTTGTGGACACTCACCCTTATACAGTGGTCTTCAACAATGAGTAACAAATGTTCAGGAGTTAGACCACCCAGTCCCTGCTAAGAGGAAAGAAGTATCTATTTCCTGGCCTATTGCTTTGAGGTCCTTTATGTTGAGAAAACACTGGCAGAATAAACACTGTACTGTGTGTCAACAGATCAGTATCTGCATTTTGTTTTGTTTTGTTTTTTAAACACCAGTCGTAACTTTAAGCAGATCTGTGGGAACTGAAAAGGTACCAAGACACCATGAAGCTGGCCCATCATATAAAAATATAGTGAGATACATCCGACTCATAGGATTGCTGCATCTAAGAGATTCCACACTTTTGTCATTCTTCAGAGATATCAGAATACAGGTGGACACTCGTCTCAGAGCATTTGTTTGGTTTAGTATAGATTCATGCTAAGATTCAGCTTTCAACCTAAGGCTTTTGGGTTTTCCCATTCCAAAGAAAACTTACCAAATTGGAGGTAATGTAGGGCTGTCTTTTCTGGAGCATACAGGTAGAGAGAAACAGACCATCAAGGGTAGAATCAACCTAGAAAATACAAAAACCACTGCTGTTAACATGCTAGTTGAAGATCGTCTGAGCAGACATGACCCTAAAAGACCACAGCTTTGAGTATGAAACACCAAGGCTGTGACTAGTGTCATCACTTTTTCCTTCCAAACCTGAATCCCAAAGGCCAACATTACTTTGATTCTTACATTTTCCAGCCATAGCTACTCTAAACTTA
The DNA here is from genome assembly GCF_000700745.2 of Antrostomus carolinensis. Lineage (NCBI taxonomy): Eukaryota > Metazoa > Chordata > Aves > Caprimulgiformes > Caprimulgidae > Antrostomus > Antrostomus carolinensis. The sequence goes on along the minus strand of NW_010329469.1, from coordinate 4,214 downwards.
ATGTTTCTTTCAGCTTCATGCCCAGTGTACAAAGACAAATAAATTGTGTCATTCTTCACATTAGGAGGAGAAAGAAGAAAATGCTATTCTAATTTGTCTGCTATTTGTAAAAATAATTTCTAATTTTTTAAATATTTTTTTACATTAAAAAGAGGAAGAAAGGAGAGAGAAAAAAGAAATTCCTACTTCCAGGTTCATGCTACCTACAGCTAAAAATTTAAAGGAGATGCTTAAGTTTAGAGCACCTTATACCTTTAGAGTCAGCAGGATGACAGACAACATCTACCATCTGGTATATTCTCTGAAGGTACCAGTCTGTGACCACAGAAGAATTCTTGGACTACAGGGATCACAGCTCAGCTGGCTCAGTTAGCTTTATAACCACAGATTACCAGATCATTATCTATACATACACAGTTCCAACAGAAACTTAATTAGTTGTACAATATGAATGTCTTCTGCCAGTAAGTGTTTCAGAAGGAGTCAGAATTGCTCTGCAGCTCTTGTGTTACTGAAGCCTGCAAGAATTACATGGCAAGTCCATAGAAGGACTTAAAAAAAACAAACCTTGTGTCAGCACTTCCAAGACTCAAAGTACTGTGATCCCACCATGCCATGAGCCCTCTCCTGAACTAATGAGCCCAAATCCTGCCTAATCCTGTCCCCCAAAATACAACAGAAACTGGTACAGGTTATTGATAAGCCATAACAATTGCTACCTGTGATCTACAACATTTTCTTCACATATGAGATGCAAAATGAGTCTGGGACAGGATCCACCTCACAGTTTGGAGAATAATTCAAAAGCAATAAAGAAAAAATCTCCATTTTGTTTTGACTCTGTTAGCAACAGCAAACACACATTTTACCTCAGCTGGTAATACCTTCAAGGAACTTGCTGACTTGTCACTGATCAACAGATGAGATTAAAGGCTTATTCATTTGTATCTTGAATGAATGAGTTAAATAAGAACATCTGTTCCTAGTAACACACCAGAATCTTTCATTTGAAACACTAATGGGACTCCTGAAGGTAATGCCAAAGCACACATCTTCACCAGAGAAGCCACGTTACATTTTTGCAGCCACCTCCCCACAAATAAAACAGGAATTAAAATAATCAGATTGAGAATTTTGTCTTGCTTCCTGCCAATAGATATGCTCTGTGAGTGCTCTAAGGACCCATAAATAGATTGATTTTTTTAATTATTTTTTTTTAACCCTTGGCAGAATAAGAGTTTATATCTTAAATTAAGTTTTTGGAGAGGTTTCTGGGTGGGGGGGGCAGGGGGAAAAGGTATAAGATTCTGGGCCTTGTCTTTCAGAACTTTACTAGAAGTCTGTATCCATGTAACTAGCTTCAAGTTGTCTTTTCACAGTGATTTGACTGGCTGCATTGGAATGAGCCAAGTGATTTAAGACTGACTTATTTTGCTATGGGCAATCCTTTCAGGAAGACTACCAACTGGTATCCCAGGAGTAGGTAGGCAGAAAAACATCCAGTTAAGGTTCGCAGAGCATTCAGTTTCAGTCTCATCCTTGAAAACTTGATAAAGGATATGAAAACACATCAGCTGCCTACAGCTCCGTATGGCTTAAACAAATCTGAAAACTCAGTAGTGTTCCAGCTTTCTCCTTCACTTTCTGCTCTGACAAGTATTTGAAGTTCCCAAAGAGGCAGACAGAAGAGCTGATACCTCAATTTACACCAGTAAACTCCTCTACGTTACAGCAGATGCCTCCAGAAGCAGAGATATGTGACCACAGTGTAGAACAATAGGAACAAGGATATTCAACAAAGATATTAGTGCAGGTCCAGACTCCCCAGCTTTCGTATAAGGGTCAATATTTTTTACAAGAGTATTCTGCATTTAAGTTTTAAAATCAGTAAACATATATCAGCAAAACAGATAAAACTGGAATAAGAACATTTATCCTGGCATAACTGAATCCACCTTGCTGAAACATATATCAGCAAAACAGATAAAACTGGAATCAGAACATTCATCCTGGCATAACTGAATCCACCTTTCTGAACTTTTCGGGAGGGACTTTTTATAAGGGCAGTTAATGACAAAACAAGGGGAAATGGCTTTAAACTGGAAGAGAGTAGGTTTAGATTAGATATTAGGAAGAAGTTCTTTACTATGAGGATGGTCAGACACTGGAACAGGTTGCCCAGAGAGACTGTGGATGCCTCCTCCCTGGAAGTGTTTAAGGCCAGGCTGGATGAGGCTTTGAGCAACCTGGTCTAGTGGAAGGTGTCCCTGCTGATGGCAGGGGGGTTGTAACTGGATGATCTTTAAGGTCCCTTCCAACCCAAACCATTCTATGATTCTATGAACTATGGAGTTTTGTCACTGAAACTATAAGGGTATGTGCAGAGAACATCCTAAAGTTGGCCTCAGTGGTAAATCTAAATTAAAAGTCTGAACATCACGAGCTTGCTTATATGGACAGGGAAAGCTTTAAAACCTTTACTTTAGGGCACTTCACTTCTGTAGTACGCCTGTCTGCTTCCCTCCCACAAACCAAAAAAACCACATATCCTTCCAATAAAATTAAATATTCTTGGTGATACAGCTTATAATTAGCAAAAATACTGAGGGCAGAAACAAATGCAAAACCAAAATAAATCTAACCAGCAGCATTTGGTAAGAGCTCCATATGTATTTAGTGTTCCCTTTGTTGGCTTTTAAATGAATATTATTGGCAGGTAGTGTAAATATATGTTTTGCTTTAATAGTTCTGTCAAGCTCTTTCCTTCCTTAATTCCATTTTCCTCTTCAAGAGAGTGAGAAAAGAAACACACCAAGAAAGCAAACATGGACCTCTGACCCTCACATAACAGTTCCATCCCTTGAAATTCAACATGCAGTTGTATATGATTTGGTTTCCATTTGCACTTACTTTCTTGGCCAAGGTGAGCTTGGAGCTGGCTAGTGAAAAAATCTGTCCTTTGCTCTATTTTGCCCATCTACTTGTCTTCAAAAGCCAAAAATCACAAGCTGACGTACAAAGAGAACACTCGGTGGCTCTGAGTAGCCTACCTTCTCTACTTTAAGAGATGATCTTTAAGGTCCCTTCCAACTCTAACCATTCTATGATTCTATGATTCTCCATTTATTTCCACAGTACATACTTCCTTGAGTATGCACACCAATTCCCCTCCTTATCTAGTCTTTCTGCTCAACTGACACAGCAGCATGATTGACACTGTCCATTGTCCACACCAAAATGAACAAACATGAAATGACACCAGAAAGATGCCTCTACCCAATATTTCTAACTAGAGAGGGGAAAAGGATGGTCTTATTTTTGCCCTAATTCCTGACAAGAAAATATGACCACAGCTTGTGTCTCACTTGAAAGCTGAAAGCCACCTGGACAAAGACCTTTTACAACTAAAGAACAAGATATAGTTGTAAAAACTATAAAATGTAATGTAATGTAAATGTAAAAAAATGTAATAATAATCAATGTAACTACACAATATGTAAGTGGGTATAAACTGAAATAAAAAACTGAGCTATCTCTTGCCAGCTTCTTTATTTCTGTATGTAATATTCATGCTCTGTTCTTCTTTGCTTGTATGCAGAAATCTGCCACAGGAGAAAGATTATTCAAGTTCACCTTTGTTGGACTTACTCCCTATCTTGGGAGGCAGCACCTGGCCTACACAAAATCACAAATTGCCTGTAAAAGACCTTAAGATCATCAAGTCCAATCATTAACCTAACACTGACAAGTCCCTGACTAAACCACGTCCCTAACCACAGAACCACAGAATGGTGGGGTTTGGAAGGGACCTCAGGAGATCATTTAGTCCAACCCTCCTGCCAAAGCAGGTTCCCTACAACAGGTTGCACAGGAAACTGTCCAGGTGGGTTTTGAACATCTCCAGAGATGGAGACTCCACACCCTCTCTGGGCAGCCTGTCCCAGGGCTCCGTCACCCTCACAGTTTTTCCTTAAGTTTGTGTGGAACTTCCCATGTTCCAGTTTGTGCCCATTGCCCCTTGTCCTGTCACCAGCCACCACCAAAAAGAGCCCGGCCCCATCCATTTGGCCCCCACATTTCAGGTATTTATAGACATTGATCAGATCCCCTCTCAGTCTGCTCTTCTCCAGGCTGAACAGTCCCAGCTCTCTCAGCCTGTCCTCGTAAGGCAGATGCTCCAGTTCCCTCATCATCTTTGTGGCCTCTGCTGAACT
>NW_010329468.1:0-10518 GCF_000700745.2 Antrostomus carolinensis | reverse complement strand
ACCCATGATACTTGGTGCTCTCTTATATTCATTGAAAGCTGTGATCCAGAAGACTAATATGTAGTTGTGTAGCATCTTGAATGCATGAACTTTCTCACTGCTCCTCTGTAAACTGAACATCCTTCATAAACAGAGCACACAGGTGTGTTATAACTAGTGATATTTCAGGAATTAAATATATATTTCATAATTTAAAGAAGTGTGTATAGTCTATAGATAATATACTTGTATAATCACTTTCCTCATGGTATCTTGGAAAACCTTATTTTGTCTGTTTGCTTCCCCCGGACTAATTTTTTTTTTTTTTTAAATTCCAAAACATACACATTACTTCTAAAAGTTTAATAAAAAGATTGCCTGATCGTCTAAGTTAGGTACTCAAAATCCACTAGCTATTGTAATTTCTCCTTGGCACAGAACATTTTTCAAATAGGTGTAATACAGGACATCCAGAGAAGCGGACCTGTTCAAGCTTTGGCAGGGAGGTTGGACTAGATGATCTCCAGAGATCCCTTACAACCCCTACCATTCTGTGATTCTGTGAAGTAGGAGAGTAAAAGGTCCAACTAGGTACTTAAAGTTCAGGTTGTCCATCCATGCCTCATTGTGCAGTATAGACATATTTTTTGATACTCAGCATTTTATAGGGCTGGCAGGTTGTAATTAAAAATGTGTTAATTTGTACCTGATATCCAAGAAGAGGTATGAATGGAATTTCCTGGTACCTTTTTACATGTTCATTTTGACTGTAGAGTTGCATTAGGGTATTTGCATAAGAAGTCTGGCTAGAGAACACTTGATTTTTCACTAAAATCATGAAGGTTAGCTATGTTCTGAATAGTGGTGCAAAGACATTCGGCAAGATCACATGCACTTGTGAAATGTAAGGAAGCTGGATCACAGAATCACAGAATGGTTGAGGTTGGAAGGGACCTCTGAAGGTCACCTATTCCAACCACCCTGATCAAGCAGGATGGTTATGTGAATGTGGCAATGTATTAGCTATTGGCTCTTCCAGCAGAGAGATCCAAGGCCTTGATGAATGAAACAATATGAGCACATTTTATGAACCAAAACTATGACCTAAATGAGGCCAAGACTTGTCTTCCTCTGCTCAGAGATGGCTAGAGAAGTTGTGGATGCCCCCTCCCTGGAAGTGTTTAAGGCCAGGCTGGATGAGGCTTTGAGCAACCTGGTCTAGTGGAAGGTGTCCCTGCTTATGGCAGTGGGGTTGGAACTAGATGATCTTTAAGGTGCCTTCCAACCCAAACCATTCTGTGATTCTATGATTCCTTAAACATCAGGACAGATAATATTTATGTACTTTTGAGAGAGAGTTACACTATTGTTTTTTTGCTGTTTCAAAATCATTTGAGAGAGCATGAGTTCCTTGGGTGAACAGGATTAATGTTGCCATTTTTTTGCCTTCTCTTATGGGCTGCAAATGGTTCACTATGAGAAGCTATCACACTGTGTTCAAAATCCGTACTAGTTACCTAGTAGTTTCACAGAATGCTTCCTTTTCCTTGAATGGACACCTTATTTTTGTATTGAAGGGAAGAGTTGGTAACCTTTCCAGGAGAGACATCTAAAAATGGATTTGGAAATGTTATATTTTAAACTTTATACATTACAGCTTTTACTAATATAATGTATTCTTCCTGGGTCTAATTTAAGGCTCCTTTGGAAGGAGGAATATTTACATATAAATTTTACTTCTTGTTACATTAACACAAAATAAGTGCATGCCTGCCATAGTGGGAAGAACTATGATAAGTTTTTTCCTTTGATCTTTTCACTCCTCTTGCTATGGCCAGGGCTGTCTCTTTGAGTATGCTAATAGCTCTTCAGTTTGTCAAATAAAACCTTGCTTATGCTGATAAAATTTCCTACAGGTGACTGAGTATGGCAGAAGATTGAGTTATTCCCTATGTGAGCAAAAATTTATGGACAGCGCTGTGCAGTATTCAGGCAGCTTTACTTATAATCTCATGGGCATGCAGGCCTTTGATTTTTTTCAAGAAAATGCTTTGATATTTTCACTGGAATCTTAAAAATAAGCCTGACATTCTGATATTGGGAAATAATAGAAAAGAGGAATTAGAAATGGAATAAAAGATCACTAGTGAATGAAATCTTATTGATATATGTATCAAACAGCCATCAGCTCAATGCTCATAAGAGACAGAAACTCCCATTGCCACTGAGAAAACATTTCCAATGAAGTAGGCACTCCACCATTGATGTCTCAATCTTGAGCTTACAGGGAGACCTAAAGAATATCCTTGAAGATAAATCTGGAAACTAAGCTTCATGGCTGTACCATTCATAACCAGAAGAGTGAAATGATATGGGTACAAAATACTCATGGAAAAAACTGCTGCTTATAACCCCGGATAGTTTAATTGCACAACAGTCTGAAGTGCCGTGTTTGGTGGAATGGAGGAGGTAGTGACAGCAGCATGGGTTGAAATATTTTGTATGAGTGTTGTCGGAAAAGAAAATACTGATGGATCTGTGAGTTCACAGCAATTTTTCTAACCTGTACTTAAGCTGACATTTGCTGCTTTGGTTTGCCCTAAAGAGGAGCTTGTGTGCCTGAAAACTTTGCAGTTAAATAAGGTGATACAATATAAATATTGTTCTTCCATAAAAGATTAAGATGAACTTTGTCATTTTTATTTTCCTGCAGTCCTAAAAGTGTTTTAGCAGTTTGTTGGTTGTGTTGTTGTTGTTGTTGTTCTGTCTGGGCTCTTGTTGCTTGTTTTGTTTGGTTTTTTGTTTGTTAATAAAACTGAATAAAACTAATTCTGTTTGTGGCATCTTTCATGATAGCCACATAGATCAGCTGCCACTTTGGATTCCTTATATCTAGCACAAAGGCTGTCTGTTGGAATCTTCATGCATTTCCCAGAATTAGGAATATTTTTAAATATTTTAAGTATTTAATAATACCAAGCAAATGGTATTGTTTGTTATGCAGAGAAAATTTATTTATTTTTCTCCTGTGTAGTGATTTGCTTATGAGAAATTAAACATTCAGTGACTCTAAGGTTGATAATATACCATATGCAGAGTAATTAAATATTACAGAAACGTCTGTGACACAACTTCAAAACAAACCTCTTCTCTTTGCTCGTTTTCTAAAGGCAGAGTCCCAGCAGGGGGCTCCCAGGCAACACTGAGAAATCTGTAGTAGTCTTCATGCGCACTAGCTGCCCACCCTTGGATGATAGCTATGTATTTTAAAACTTCCTAGAATTTGAGTTAAACTACCATTTAGAGTCTTTATTATTTTTTAAAGCATTTTACTTAAGGGAGGTTTTGGTCGCTAAACCATTTGGGCTTATCTTAAGTTGTTTCAGTGGAAATTGCTAGTTTTGCCTTACATCTTTTAAAAATCTGGCTGATACAGGTCTTGTGCCAGTTTAGGCTTAACACTACCTAAAGTCCCAGAAAGAGTTTGGAATTCTTATGCATTTTAGTAATTTTCTGCAAATGGATTCAGTGTATACCCTATATCAAGAAGAGGCAGCATTAATTCTGTTAAGAGAAAAATTATCAGTTTCATGTAAAGAAATAATTTAAAAAATGGAAAATTGACACACCATCCTAGAACCCTGTCAAAAAAAAAAAAAAAGGTGCTAATTTTACAGCTGTTTCGTTTATTTCTTTCAGTGAAAGACTCAACAGTTGGAGACCTTGTAACAAGACAAATAGGCCAGTAGCCAACTGTATTTCAAATGATGCCAGCTGGGGTCAATGGATAATTCTTAAGAAATAAATTGTCAATTTTTTATTCTCTCCTCTCATTTGCAAAATGTCTGACTAGAGATTGGTCAAAAGTATTTCTCCAGGTATTGAAATATCTTGTCAAACAGTTTATGAGCTAATAAAATAGAAATTGAGATGTATTTTTTTAAATTAGACTACAAAGGTGTGTTCCACAGATATTTTCTGACAAGAAAATAATGAGAAATGGGTTAAGACATTATTTGAGTTAAATCCTTACCAATAAAATCAATCTGTGCAACACTTTTCTTTCTGTCCCTTAGTCAGAACATACTAAAACTAATAAATACACTGGGGACACATAGGTGATTAACTTGGATAACTGTTAGGCCTTTAAAAAACTCTTAAATATTATCTGCCATTTTATGAAAAAAATAGCCCGAAGAGATATGGTTTCTCCTTTGTTAAAGGTTTATCATAAAAAACATCCAACAGCAGCTAATAAAACCAAAAATATTGAGATTTCCACACCAGATTTTCTTTCCAGGTTCTTCGTTTAAACAAAAATATTAGGACTAGGACTGGAAGTAGATTTATGCTTCCAATATAACCACTTATCACACTGTCTTATGTAATTTACAAATCCATCGATCTAAAGACTATGAAAAATGCTGCATTTGCAGTCTCTTGTGACCGTGCTCTTGGAGGCGCCTAGAGTGGCTCTGCTAAAAGCTATCAGCAGCATGCATCAGATAGTTAAATTTCCCAGGCTTTAGAAGTGCCAAGGGGTCTAAACTTCCCCAAATTTCTTCTGCGTGTGCCATGATGTATTGGAAATGTCAGCTTACCTTTAGTATGTAACTTCTCAGATTATAAACTTCTCTGTCTGATCTATAGAAATGGTGGTAACATAAGAGGGTGTATGTATATTTTTTGGAAGTGATCAGTGTCTTTTTGGACCAAGCCTATTATGCCCATGGCTTTGAAAAATTGGTCTTTGGCATTTTTTCATGAATGTGAAGAACAGATCACTTTTCATGTGTGGAAAATAGAGTTTTGCAAAAAGTAAGTACAAATAATTTGTACTATTTTTGGTTTGGTTTTAGCTGTTCTTTTCCAAGACAAGCTAGGTGAGTTAGCTGCTGCTTCTTCTAAGTGACTAACTCCTATTGACCTGACTCTAGGAAGGACCTGTGTGTTGGGGTTTTTTTGTTTGTGTGTATGTGTTTTGTTTGGTTGTTCTGTTTTTTTTTTTGTGTATGAGTTTGGGTTTTGTCTGTTTTTGTTGTTGTTGTGAGTTTGTTTGGGATTTTTTTTTAAATGGAATTTCAAAAATTGGAGCCAATGCCTCTGTCAGTGGGTCATGTTGTTGTTGGTAGTGAGGTTGGCTATGACTGCTATGTTACTCTTGACCTGTGAGCGGGTACTTCAGCTAAGGTGAAACCAGCCATGCTGGGTATAGGAACCACTGTACTTGGGCTGGGGGAGCTGAAGCTGATGTTGCTGCCCGATGATTTACCCAGACAGAGATCAAGATATAGTTTACAGTCAGCTCAGACTCCTGTGTAGGTCACTCCCATGTAAATCTACCTACTATAGGTTTAACTACTGAGTGAGTTTCAAGTTGCTTTGTCCATGCTTTTGACTCTTGCTTTAGACTCCGAGTAGTTCCAGTACTTCTGATATTTCTAGATTCTTCCCTGAAAGATGATATCTAAGTATATTTCTAATCCAATCAAGTATGTCACCCCAAATTACATAAATTGTATTTGAAGTACCTGCTTCCTCATGTCTGCTCCGGGTGACTTCTCAGTCTAACAAAAAGAGGTCAGGCTTGCAGTTTAAGGTGGGGTTGTATTACAAATGCTATAGCAATACTTGGTATTCTCATTTTATTAATGGCTTTATAAATTTAAACATTCTAGTTGTCACACATTTTGTCTCTTAAAATGAGGTTATTTTGGCCTGGCAGTTATGAGACCACATATGTTCATACTATAGCAAAAGTGCTGGATAGAGGAATGTACTATTGTATTTTACAGAGTAATTAATTTTTCATTTTATTATATTCAAGGGCTCAGCTATTCTCTATATTGTAAATTCTCTTGCAGCTACTTCTAAACTAGGCCAATGATATTTGAGAAGAAAGGCTAATCCTCTTTTTCTTTTAAGTGGAGGTATTTGTAGAGGAGTGAGGATTGAGGAGAAAATACATTGCCTTAAAATATTTTTATGCATGATTATTTGCATCTTAGCATTGTACTCTTAAACCAGTTCTTAATCTGTCTTAAAATTACTTAAAAACACTGTGTTTGATTGTTTAGTGAATTAATCAAGGCAGGGTTGCTCTTAATGCCAATACCCTTAAACACTTGATACCAGCCAGCCTTCCGCATGGTGTGGCACAGATTAAGGTACGGTCTGCTGGCAGTGAGCTTTGTGAGCAAAGGGGATGTGTCTGAGAAGCAGCAGCCCCCACAACCTGGCACCTTTTTATTAATTTGCCTTTTTCACTTTGTGTGTTATTAATGAATGGGCTGTACAAGCTTTTGTTCATCATTTCAGTAGCTTTAGGGTAGCATTGATTAGGACAGCTCTTGTCTCTTTGAGAGGATACCTAAGTTAAGACTCCTCTCTCCTGTGGATTTAAGTGCATTAATCAATGTGGTGCAGGTCTAGTAAAATATTTGCTGCCTTTCCTAGGATCTTAATTTACCTGCCTGACACTTCTATTGCATAGAAAAGGTACAGATTTTCCCCTTACCCCCACCCCTCTGATTTTGGTTGCACAGGTACTTCACTGATCAACATCAATATAAATGAAATGAGAGTGAGGTTGGTTTTAAGCAGCTAAGAACTTACTTTTTTCTTCCTCAATAATTGTTCTTAGCATGCCTGAAATTAATAGCATGAAAATTGGAAATCTTCATCTTTAATTACTGTCCCTTTTAATTTTTTATTATTAGAAGGAAATTGATTTGCTTTTTATTAAATGTCTTTTTAATGAACTTCAAGACCTGGAAAACACACATACTGTGGTATGTACCAAATGTATGCTGATATGAAATATACAACTTAAAGTATGTTAGCATATTAGGATTCAGCACGGATCTCTAGTGTTATGTACCTGCATATAGCATTATATAAGAACAGTGTTTTTTAGAAAAGCTTTTGTCTTTTTCTTTCAAACGTACAAGTTGTGTAACTGTCTATGTCTGTTTGGCGTTCCCTGCAAAGTATAAGCAGGAAAAAATGAGTTCAAAATGTAGTATTTCAGGGAAAAAGGAAATATAAAGTCATGCAAACTTAAGCACTAACTTCTAGAGTATGAAGATGAAATATGTGCTACGACAACAGTATGTATGCAACTGGCCACATTGATACAGTAGGACTTACATAGCTCACCTGTGAAAAGCGTGTGGAAATTTTAGTTCTGGTTGCTCAATTTTAAGGTATCTGTGCACCTAACAGGTTATCAGGCATGAGCTTTTATGGTTTGTGAGAGAAGAAAGCTGAGATGATACAAAAGCTCCTTTCTCATCTGATACACCCCCCCTAAAAGCAAGTAAAGAAAGAAATACTCATTTTTTTTTTAAAAAAAAGGACCATTATTGGATGAACTGATTCTTAGAGTGTACAGAAATTTATTTGAAATTCTTCTTGATCAAAGGTACTTCAGCAATGATCTTTGCCATTAAATTTATTTTTACGTAACTTCTGTCTCCCAATGTGTTTGAGGCAACTATAAATAAAAGCATTATTTGTACACTAGAGATGAACTTTGGTGTGAATGGAGTTATTTTAAAAATAAATAAATTATTTTAAAAATATTAAAGACCATTATATTTATAAGTGCAATTTTGATGCAGATTGGGTCGTCAGTGGCAGAGTAGTAATTCCAAGGTATTGGAAGACATTTGCTCTTCTGATACGAGAGAAAGGGAGGACTTGCTCAGATTTAGTAGACAGAACATAGTCTGTAAAATTGAGGATAAGAAAATAATCCAAAAACAGTTTATAACAAGACAGTAATAGATTATGTGCTGCATAGAAAATATGTAATCCATACTTTGCAGTGTCCTTCAGCTTTAAAATTAAACATTTGTTAAATGTTGTTGTCCTTCTTTTTAGTAATTAGAAGAGTGATATTTTGGTTTGCAGCCTGGGACTCTCTGTGAGAGACATTGATAACGTACCAGTGTTTACATTTTTGTCACTGGAAGTGAAGGACTTTGTGTTCTGTTAGTCCGCAATCACAAGATTTAAGGGGGGAGAAGAATATTTAAATTAATAAACTTAATTGACAGTTAGATATGCCAGTGGGATATTCCATATCATATCACGTCATGTCCAGTACATTAGTGAGGGTCTCTTCCTCTTTTAGCCTCTCTGGCTTTCGCTCGGGCTCTCACTCTTCCGGGACTGCGGTTTTGGTTCGGGATTGTCGCTCCTCTGGGATCGTTATCTGGGAACAGGCCGGGCTCGGTCAGGAGGGGGGTGAGCTGTAACATTGGGTGTCATTCACTTGCATATTTTGTTGCTGTTATTATTATCTTTACTATTTTAATATTATTAATAGTATTATTTTAAGTTTTCTCTCTATTATTAAACTGTTCTTATCTCAACCTACAAGCCTCCTCATCCTTGCCCCCCTCAATCCTCTCCCCTATCCCCTGGGGGTGGGGGGGAAGTGGGCGAACGGCTGTGTTGGCTGCTAGCCAAGGGCTAGCCCAGTGAAACTATCACAGTTGTCTAATTTTTTGGGTTTTTTTTTGACAGTATTAATATAATTAAATAGTATTTTAATGAATGATGAATATATTTAAATAGGTGTTACATGATTTTAGTAATCTGAGTTTGATCTACAATCTGCTTGAATTAAGTGGTCTTTGAATAAAGTCTAGTGGGCTTTGTTCTACAAAATGCTTATAATTCAGTTCTTAAAGTGCTGTACTTGATAGCTGCAATCAATTACAGCATCTAAAGCTTGTGTTTCAGTTCAAGCCCATGAAGAGAGTTGTAACTCCATTAGCCTGCCTGTGTACTTAACTACTGATTACAAGAGCCACTGCTCGTGCATTTAAAACTGAGCCTGTGTTACGTACGTGTGTTAAGTACCTTGTTTTTATACACTCTCTACAGGACTTATTCAACTTGAAGCATTTCCCCACCTTCTCTAGGTTATTTCCACATTAAAAAATGCTATGTAAAAATAGAATAAAAATCGAGTTGGCTGAAACTGGAGGAAAAAGTTCCAAATCAAATAGTGGGAATTATTAGACAACTCGTAGTTTATGAATAGTTGCTCTCTACAGAGCTGTGTGTTTCTATCACATCTGCTGTTTACTGGGGTTAACATCTGCTGTTTACTGATATTTTTGGTTTGCACATAGAAGCCCATAAGCAGTTGCAGGTTTTCTGGTTTACCTGCAGTAGTAAAGATCTACATAAATGACACCCTATAACTTTTAAGGGCTGTACTCATTTTTTTCTTAAATTTCCTCAGTTTTGGCTGTGTACTTTCAGTTATAAATTACTATGATGAACTCGGTCTCAGGAATTCTTCATCAAACAGTGTTAAAGAAATTATAAAACCCTATGTTGATTGGTATGTCACATTATGTATAACAAATGTGTGAGTAAAGGACTAGTGAGATTGCATTTCACTGTGTATACAGCATTACATGGACATAGCATAAGGGTTACAAATCTAGCCACTCTAGAGTGAGCAGGTGCCTGAACTGAAGTTGTCTCTTCAGTTCCCAGCTGTGGCATTAAGCAGTGAAGAACTCGGCAGCCTCTGGGGATGAGTATAGATCAACACAGTACACAGCTTCCCATCAATGCCCAACTAAATACTGGAGAAGTAAAGCAATGATGAATTGAGCTTCATGCAGCGAAAGGACTAAATGTGCTAGTTCCCCACTGATTTATCACCCTGTAGCACTCTGTCCGTTCCAATCTTTGTACATTAAGCAGGGGAATAAGAAACTGCAGGCTGAGCATGAAAAGTCCTGCGAGGAGCTGGAGGAGGCAGGTTTGGGGAGAAGAGCTCACACTTGGAGAGGAGAGTGCAGCTAAGCTGGTGGGGACTGTAAATGTAGGGTTTAACATCTAAGCTGGAGAAAAGTCTGGCTGGACCTGAAAAAATGTTTCTGAAATGCAATAGGCCCAGTGGGGAAGTAGAGCTTTGCACTACTACTGCTGTGTTCCTTGCTGCTAGCAAGTTAGATGCCTGCAGGGGACACCCAGCCTGGGGAGGAGACAACCATTAAAAAAAAAAAATCAGAAAAGTACTTCTAATTTGAACTAGAGTAGAACAGTGGTTGTTTGTTGTGAGTATAGGAGTTAGGCTAGGTTACAATTCCTTTATTCTTGCTATTTTTCATTTGGTGTCCGAATATAATTACATCTTGTTTTGTGTCTGAAAAAGCAGAGCAAATACAATTTCTGCAGGATTCTCTTATTCTGTTCCACCTTTTTTCCCCTCAACTAGAGTATTTAACTGTTCTTCAGTTATATTTGCTCACTCATTCACTAAAAATGAGTGACGCTGAGAGTGTCTCATTCCCTAGTGTTCCTTCACTGTTCTTGCATAGAGCTATGAGGCAGACTACACCTGTACTGTCTCCTCCTGCTTTCAGAAGTATTTAGACAAGTACACCCCCAGCCTTTGTGTGAGAAATAAGCTGTATCTTGGTATGCAAGTGCCTGCTCGAGTCCTATTGTGCTTCATGCAGGAAATTGCAGACTGTAGCTGTATTGAGATGATAAAACTTTTTTTTT
>NW_010329467.1:80039-85242 GCF_000700745.2 Antrostomus carolinensis | reverse complement strand
GCCCTCGCACGCTCAGCTGTTGCTCAGAAGACTCGCATCAGTGAGCCGAGAGCACAGCGCCCGCTGTGAATGCAGAGTAAGCGCGGAGTTACTTCTGCCGTCGTCTGGCAGGATTTGTGTCACAGGGTCTGGTCCACGTCTGCCTTGTCAGGCAGGGAAACCCAAAGGCCTAGAGCTACCCTCATTCTCTTTCTGCCTCTCTCATCCCTTCTCAGGTCTGTCTTGCTGCTGTGGCATCTTTAAACCGTAGCAGATGTTCAGGAAGTTACTTCCTGTAATTATTTATAGCTCAAGAGACAAAGGTTGAGTCTAAGGGAGCAACAAAGGTAAAGCAGTTGGGAGAAATTATTCTAGGTGGGAATCCCAATCTTTCTGCCTTTTATTCTCTCATGGTGCACTGATGCTCTTTCTTGGGGAGTGCTTAGTGCTGGTAGAGGAGCACTCTTAAAAAACTAGCTGTGTTATATCACCACACTGGAGTACAACAGAATAATTCTGTTGATCATAGCAATGTGTGTAGTCACAGAAACAGCTTAAAACCCAAGTTTTGTTAATTTAAGAAAATAAAGCTGTATTACCCTCTACACAGTTCTTTGTGGTACTTAGCATAAGTAAAAGTATTTGCAGAATCAGGGGCTAAGTTACTGTCCAAAATTATAAAGGAAGTCAAGTAGAATCAGGAATGGCAGCAAAATGCTGACTCAAATTTAATATTTTAATTGCTGTAATAATTATTGTTTTTGTTCAACATCTTCATCACATCTTAGACTTAGCTCATGTTGTAAAAATACATGTGCTCATCCTGTCAACTTTCACACAGACACACACAGAAGTACAGTCATTTGAGTAGTTCAGTTAATTGCGCATAGGTGGATGTTTCAAGAAAATCTACCACCAAATAGTTATCTGTACCTGGTATGTGGGCAGCTCATGTTTGCAAATCTACTCAGAGGCTAAAATGAGTGTGTGATTTGACAACAGAAAAGACACATTGCCAGATAGTTTGCATAACATGAACAATAGTACTAGATTCTGCAGGGAACTTACTGTATTCTTTCCTGAATCTGAAGAGAACTCTGAGTCATAGTTTATAATAAAGGTGAACTTTTGTTGTACAAATATATAAAACCCCATAAAGTCCCACTCTGTTCAAAGGGTTCTGGTCTGAATCGTAATCACATTAGTTTCTTGGACAGTAGCTCTGTAAAAGCTAAATTAAGTGTCTTTGAGTGATTCAGGGCTTTATCCAAAACCTGTAAAATCAGGAGGAAGATCTTTGGCTAATATAAACTCTTCTAACTACTTTAAGGTCATGGAACAGTGATAGTTTTTGTCATCTGAGCAAGACATTGAGAAGCTTTGCATTGGTTCTGTTTGGTTTGGTGCAGGTACTTAGCTGTTCTTTAGAACTGGCTTACTTTGTTGTATTCACTGTAGCTAAAGCATTCATACTTTGGGAGTAAACTTGTCCCTCTTACTTCCAAATACAGCTTTGATGCTAAGGAGCTATTATTTTCTGAAAGTATTTTTTCTCCAATTACCTTATGGTATATAATGAACATATAAGTGATGTATTTTTTTCACCCTTGTTTAACTAGGAAGCTGCCTATGATTTTGCTGTTTTCATCATTTTTTATAGCTACTCATTGTTCTTCATCAGAGCTTTCAGGAAATTGTTGTATTTTGTCTGTATCAAGTCATTAGAGGTGGGAGGAGAGGAAAGGATGTGGAACTGTTTGTTCCTGAGGCTGCCTTATATACTTAAATATCTTCCAGCAATTCAATTGCCTTTAATCTTAAAAGGAGTGAATTCTTGGCTTAAGAATTTAAGATTGTTGAGAGAAACAGTCTTATTTAACATTGTGGGATATAGTTGCAATGCAGCTAGGTACAGGTGTATAAATCATACTGACACTAAGAGAATAGGCTCTTTTGAGATATACAAACTGATAATAAAGAAACTGTATATCTGAATAAAACCTCAGCAGGTAATTTGCACACTACATTAGGTGCTCTAATTATCCTCTTACTGTAATACTAAACAGAATCAGTTTACATGGGATAGGGAGAGGACAGGTGGGTTTTGACTCTTTCCTGATAATGACTATTGCAGATGCTCTGCTGCATCCTTTTCTCATTGCCTGTTTGTTTACTGTGCTATCTACATTGAGCCTATCTGCCCATCTTTAAATCTTGTCACTCCCTAAGAAATCCTGATTGACCCTTTAAAAATACTTTGGATTGCTACCGACTTCAACTTACTGTGCCAGTATCGTTACACATGCTGCCTTTGAACTATAAAATAGTTTGGCTCATGGATGTAATATCAAGTATTTCATTTGGCACAATATCTTCCATTGAAATTAAGTTAAAAAAGGAAGAAGTCATGTCCCAAAAGAATGCAATTATCACATGAGTAACAGAGCTGAATGAGTGGATTTCCAGCCAACTGAAACTATTTTCTACAGCTAGACTTTTCTTTCCTATGTGAATTCTCTGGCATCTAGTGGTACGTGAGCCCACACTTCAAGCTTGTCTGAGGTGCTTACAGGAGCCCAGCCCAAAACTTCTGCCCAGCTGTCGTTTTTCATGAGACTTATGAATCATAAATACAATTCATTTTTGCATAATCAACTTCTTAATGTTATTAAAGAACAGGCAGAGAACAGAGAATGAGATGGAAGATTTACAAAAATTCCAGCATTTTAAAATGAAACAGGCTTAGTCATGGGATGTACAGA
Organism: Antrostomus carolinensis; assembly: GCF_000700745.2. Lineage (NCBI taxonomy): Eukaryota > Metazoa > Chordata > Aves > Caprimulgiformes > Caprimulgidae > Antrostomus > Antrostomus carolinensis. The sequence continues at coordinate 82,501 of NW_010329467.1, read as the reverse complement.
TGAACATGAAAAGAAAGAAGTCATAATCAAGATATCATTTCTGGGCAGATGATGACAGTGATATATTTAAGACAAATTACTACTTTCTTCCATTAATACTACAGTATTCTGTGGTCCTACATGTTGTATATAAACTCTTGTACTACTTGCTCTCTTTCCTGTTTGTTTTAACCCTTCAATTGTGTTGTTCTAACAGTATAAATTTTGTAGTATGAGGGCTGGATTCTATGTGATTTTTTTAATTTCTCTTGCATAATGACAGTCCTAGTGGCACTAGTGTACACAAGGCTTTTTTATGCTAGACGTATAGGGTATGAACAAGAGAAAATCTGTAACTAGTATGAGGCAAGAGATACAGGAAAGTGTCCAAGAGATTTGAAGCAAGGACTTGCATTTACAGTTGGATGAGGAAGGAAGGGAGATGAGGCCAATGGAAAGCTAACACAGATTTTAGAAGGGGACATGATTGTATCCAGAATAAGTAAGTCTTTTAATAAATATTCAAACAAGATTTTCTAATGTATTTTTCTTGTTTTCATCTCTAGTTGGTACTGATTTTGTTAGGGAGAGAGCAGCCTTGGAGAGGAATTTATTTAAAACTCTGACCAGCACAGACATTATGGAAAAGGCACTCAAAATATTAATCTGTTACTTCCCAGTAGTCATATAAAATGCATTCAAATAATTCTCACTGTAAACATGGCTAATATCCTGAGTCACTGTAGTATCAGCTTTTAAAAGAGGGAGTTGTGTTACTGGTCTATGAATAAGTCCATTTTACACAGGGACAAAAATACTTAGTAACGTACTGTAGCAAGTGTAAGCCATTTAAACTGCCCAAATCAATGTGAGAAGTGGGAAAGGGAAAATATGTCAACTATAAAGAATGTTTTATTATTTTCAGTGAGGGATGATAATGTAAAATGTCACCATGTTCATCATGAAAGAAAATCACTTACTGAACATCGGCTACAACTTTTTCTTAAATGTCAAATGTCTGCTGCTTTGAATTTGCTGTACCTGACTCTTCAATTGAGAATTTAGGTACTGATCTAAGGCACTAATGAAATTCCCACTAAAATCAAATGGCAAGACATTTTAATGGTACTTGAATCAGGCTATGTGTAAAAGAAAAGCACACATTTAATCCCTTAGTTTACTTAACTATAACTGTTCTTTATTTAAAAAAAGACAATAAGACAACAATTGAGCAGTATTTTTCTAGAAGTTATTTCCTCCACAATGCTTTGTTTGTCTTGGAATCTAAATGTAAATCACAATTAAGCAGTAGCACATTAATTCCTAGCAAAAATATCTTGACTAGGAATGTTTTGTACCTTGAAAATGAAGAAGTATTGTTTAGCTCTTACTGGCTTTGAAGTGTCCGCATTTTTATGGAAAATTTTCTATAAATAGTTATATGGAAAATGTGTCAGTGTGGTCTTTAGACTTGGTAGTTATTTCTATGCTAAATTAATGTATCTTTTCTTCAATGACACTTCCTAAAATTTATAATATGTGCTCTGCGGGTTCATTATGTGGCATTGTTTTTAATTCCTCCTACTGCCAGCTGCTAAATTTACTGTTCAGTGCCACCATCAAACAAATATTATTAGCATGCTATGTATTTCTAGGTTATCTAACTTTCAAACTTTGATTATTTTAAAAAACAAGTTCTAAACCCCTCAAAATGCATCTTTCTAGGGTTTGACATGACCTGGAGTCCACTTCTTAATTTCAAAGTAATTTCAAAGGAATTTCTTGTTTTATGGGGTGTAGGAAAATTCATGACTGAGCTAAGCACCACCCAAAAATACTGCAGATCAAAGAAGATTTGTATTATTGTGAAAGATATGTTGTGTCAGATATACTAGGTTTGGAATAATTGAGCCATGCTGGTTATACATGTATCATAATTGCTCAGAGGTTTAAAAAACTCAGAAAGAGAAAAAACTGCCTAAGACACTTCATTAAAAGGAAACGTACTAATTAAACGGTTAATGAATCATACAATTGACTAAACTATTTCTCCTGGTTTAGGGGAAAAGAATACGTAAGCCTTTCTTTCTCACCAAGAAAACTTCCCCAGTGAGCCATCGTTTGGCGCCACAGGATAATTTGTAAGCTTGCTGTACTATGATCCACAACAGGTGCGTGTCTGGTAGGGAAATGGGTAGGGCCATGTATACATGTTCATAATCCACTTTAAAAGACTAATCATGGTATTCTTAGAATGTGGGTACTTCTGCAGCTTTCTCCTGAGTAGTGCAAATGATCTTAAGATATCAAGAAGAATTCTTGCTGTTTATGTGATGTAAATTACATTTGTTTACTTTAATACTCAGTATAAAAATATCAACAATAACCCTAGAACGTTGTCGAGAATGCAGAACTTCTTTCCCATAGATGTGTGTGCTATCTACTTGATTATTAGATGATATTATCCTTTGTACAATACTTCT
>NW_010329467.1:61109-79997 GCF_000700745.2 Antrostomus carolinensis | reverse complement strand
TTCCTCACCTGGAAAAATGTCTTCCTGACTGATAGGGCAGATTGCAGAGGAAGGCTTCAATGAACTTGGCCAAAACTGATCTCAGGAGCGTCACTTTCTGGTCATATGCTGTAATTGTTAGGCTATATGACATAAAAGATGAGCACTGTGGAATTGTACGTGGAGGTCACTTCTGTTGAAGAGTGGATGAGTTCTCTGAAGATTTGTTATATCATATTCCTCAGTGGAGATTGATTGGAATAATGCTTAGTCTTTTGTTTCCAAAAAGGCATGAATGCAGGACACATTAACTAAGTGCTCATGTGGATTGGGGCCAAATGGACAACTTGGCCTGAAACTGTCTCCGATTTCTTCCCTCAGCAGAATTGATGGAAGTAACTACAAGGGAAAAAATTCTGAAAGAACTAGGAGAGATAAAGAAGAATTTATATTTGTGTAACTTAGGGTTGCTTAAGAAAATAACAACTTCTTGCCCTATTTTATGACATTGGGGGTCATTTTTATGTGGAAAAGAAAAACAACCAAAAAAACACAGAAATGTTTTTCTACTTATAATTATGTACCCTTAATTATACTTCAATAAATGGTACCATTAGTAATACTCTAATCTAATGCAATTCATTTGGTTTGGTAAGTGTAATTTCATTTCTAAATGTAAGCTCTGATATTCTACAAATATCACAATGGTTGTTCCCTTGCACAGAGACTTGAATTTTATAATCCAGAATTAACATGACAGTTACGATAACATAGATGTAGTTGCACAGTCACTGATATGATGAATTAAAAATGCAGTCCCCCCCCAAATGTTTGCATAAGCAGCAGTTTCCCCAAATATGCAGCAGTTCCCATGATACTGGAGAATTCTCCTTTATCTAAAATTAAACTAATTGAAACTATGGTTTCTTATTTGCAATTTTTACATGTTTTATAATACATGAGGGTTAAACAAGTGATCTTGTTCTCTGTTTTGTATTGGGTTTGCGTGGCAAGGTTTTGGTAGCGGGGGGGACATAGGGGTGGCTTCTGTGAGAAGCTGCCAGAAATTTCCCATGTCCAACACAGCCAATGCCAGCAGCTCCAAGACGGACCCCCCACTGGCCAAGTCCAAGCCCATCAGTAACGCCTCTGTGAGAACATAATTAAGAAAAAGGGGAAGAGGGAAAAAAAACTATACACTTTGCAGCAAGAGAGAGAGGGGAGTGAGAAGATGTGAGAGAACCAACCCTGCAGACACCAAGGTCAGTGAAGAAGGAGGGGGAGAAGGTGCTCCAGGTGACAGAGCAGAGATTCCTATGCAACTTGTGGTGAAGACCATGGTGAGGCAGGCTGTCCCCCTGCAGCCCATGGAGGTCCATGGTGGAGCAGATTAGCCCGTGGAGGACCCCATGCTGGAGCAGGTGGATGCCTGAAGGACTCTGTGACCCTGTGGGAAGCCTGCGCTGGAGCAGGTTCCTGTCAGGACCTGTGGCCCCGTGGAGAGAGAAGTCCATGCTGGAGGAGGTTTGCTGGCAGAACTTGTGACCCTGTAGGGGACCCACGCTGAAGCAGTCTGTTCCTGAAGGACTGCACCTCATGGAAAGGACCCATGCTGGAGCAGTTCATGAAGAACTGTTGTTAATGGGAAGGACTCATGCTGGAGAAATTAATGGTGGACTGTCTCCTGTGAGAGGGACCTCACGCTGGTGTGGGGGAAGGAGTCTTCCCCCTGAGGAGGAAGGAGCGGCAGAAACAATGTGTGATGAACTGATCCCAACACCAGTTCCCTGTCCCCCTGTGCTGCTGGGGAGGAGGTGGAAAATCAGGAGAAAAGTTAAGCCTGGGAAGAAGTCAGGGGGGAGGATGTTTTAAGATTTTATTTTACTTCTCATTATCCTCCTCTGATTTGATTGGTAATAAATTTAATTCATTTTTCCCAGGTTGAGACTGGTTTGCCTGTGCCAGTAACTGGTGAGTGATCTCTCTCTGTCCTTATCTTGACCCACAAATCGTTTGTTATATTTTCTCTGCCCTGTCCAGTTGAGGAGGAGAGTGATAGAGTGGCTTTGGTGGGCACCTGGTGTCCAACCAGGGTCAATTCAACACACTGTTACATTGTAAATGTTCAACTTCCTATATACTGATGCTTTTGCATAAGTTTTAATATTTATATTTATTTTATTAGTATTGATAAAGAATGGATTTGATATATATTTCTCATGGAATTCTTTTCCCTTTGAGAACAGATTTCACTCTATAATAAAGGTTTCTTTGCAGTTTTGTGACATGCTTGAAATTGGAAGCTCCAGCAATGCTTAAAATAACCTATGTGGTTGTGGAGATTTCAGGCAGCCATTAGTGGTAGGTTGCTCAGATAGAATGATATATGACTGGACTTTTTATTGTAGCTGCTATGACCATAGTCTTTCAAAGGCCCTTGTTATTCAGTGTGGTGTCATTCTATTAGATTGAAAGAGGATTCAGTATTCAAAATACCTGAACCTAGTGGAAACATTAATTTTGGTGATTGTGATCTGGGGAAGAGCATAACTGGTCAAGGTTCCAGAGTGTATAAGCAATCTTTGTCTCCTCACAAACTATCTGGGGAGTATCTAGTGGAGGGTGTCCCTGCTGAAGGCGGGGGGGTTGGAACTAGATGATCTTTGAGGTCCCTTCCAATCCAAACCATTCTATGATTCTATGATTCTATATGGTGCCACAAAGCTGTCTTTCTGCAGGACTGAGGAGACTAGAAAAGCAATTTTAGTAGTAAAGCAGATAGTGGGGCCATCATTAGAGCTTGTGTGTTAGCAGCCAGCAGTTTCTGAGAGAGATTACAAGTACTCAGGGAATGCAATAAAGTTAGGTATTTGGTCCAAATAACTTGCACTTCAAGAAGCAGTATTTGCCTTGCATTTGTTGTTGTTGTTTTAGTCTGTTGTGGTGCCATGAATAATATATAACAGCAAAGACTGTTTCTTCAAAAGGAGGTACTTGTTTTTACGTGTGCTGTTTCCTTGTCAGTCAATAGCTCTTATTTCCTAGCATGTGCTTACTCTCTCACTCTTCCTCCTCCCCACTCCAGTCTGCCTTTTATTCCTTTCATTTATTTTTCTGTCATCTATTTTCCTTTGCTTCTCCTTGCTTTCACTACTTGCAGCTTCCTTCCCATCTCTTTCTTCCTTTCTTCTTAACACTGAAGATAAGAACATTAGGAGTTTCTCCACTCCTGTTGATAGTTTTAGTACAGTAAACTGGTACAATTTTCATATTCTTGCTTCTAAATATTTTTTATGACATTGATTTGAGATTATAACTGATGATGAAAAATATGGAATGTTTCCATTTGTGGAATTAAAAAAAATAGCCTTTAATGACTAGCAGAGTCATTTTAATTTGCAGGAAGCCAGTCTGGATGCTTTAAGCAATGTGGTCTGTTTTCTTCTGGTGAAGGGAATTGCTAACAACTTCTCAATTCTCCTGGTCTGTGAAATGTAAATAGTTAACAGAGATGTATTTTATACTGATTTCTTGTAAAACTGCATTTGTATGCATCCTTTGCTCAAAGTGACACCAGATAAAGCCTTATCTCACATTCTGCATCACAAAAAACCTGCAAACAAACTCAGACCAAGAACCATATTGCATATACCAGAAACCATAGTTTAGAAATACTTTGACAAGCATAGTTGAGAAGTTAAGCAACGTATTTAAACTACGGAACAGAGCTGAGAAAAAACAAAACAAAACAGATTGTTTTTGCTTTTATTTACAGAGTTCAGAATGTTATAAACTTCTGTGGAGTGCAGTATTTAGAGCATGTGCTAGTACTAAGCACATATTCAATATCTGGTTTCTTATCTGTTGATTTTTTTTTTTGTACTTGCGTTATAATTCCTTGGAATTCCTCAGGATTCTAATAAAGAAATAATTGATTTATTTGTTTATACAAGTGACCAAAATTCTTTTATGATATGTTTGGGTAATACCATTAGGATCATTATGTGAAAATAACCAGTATATTGTGAATAAATTGAATGGTGAGTGTTGTGATCGTAGACAGGACATGTTTAATGTTTACAGTCAATTATCAGGCTCATAATTTCCCCTCCAGGAAGGCAATGTTTCTTTGATGAATGCATCTATTTATGCTGAGACTGAATGCATCACACAGTATTTAATGTTGTGTATTAAGTAATTGCTTTAAAGGAAATAAAAAACCAAACAACTGCTGAAAGAACAGGTGCAATATGGCAATGTTTCTTTGATGAATGCATCTATTTACTGCTGAGACTGAATGCCTCACGCAATATTTTGTCTTTCAAATATTAATGTTGTGTATTAAGTAGTTGTTTTAAAAGAAATAAAAAAAACAAACAACTGCTGAAAGAACAGGTGCAATAACAACTGTTCACTGGAGACATTAAAAAGAAAGTTCTTCTTACCACAAAGGAAAATAAATATTCTACATAGATGAAAAATTAACTCATTTATTAACATTATGTAAGAGGTTATCTGTCATGGTATTTACTCTTCATTGTTGCTTCTGTGAGTTCAGAACTTAATCAATTATATTATACTATCAAAACCAAAAAGACAAATTAGCTTGCAGTAGCAACTAGCTCAGTTTTTTGACATGCTGGAATGGATTCTAAAGGAATAGACAGGAGTAGGAGAGGTCATTGGGAGTTTGGGAAATAGTGTGGTGGGCTAGTAGGGGATCAACTGAATTCCAGGGCACAATGAGCCCCATGAACAGTTAGTAGTATTTTAGCTACTTTCTGGAGATCTATGGTATAGACCTTCTAGTCTTCTTCCCTGAGACATTTGTCCATAACCAGTCTAATTTCTCCATGAGGTCTAAATCTGCTCATGTGAAGCTTCATCCCATTTTAGTAGCACAAAGTGATGCTCACCAAGCCTGAACCAGACACCTGTGGCAAAGTGCTTCCATTTTGCTAGGTGACTGAGAGGGATAGGAATTCCCATCCCATCCCATCCCATCCCATCCCATCCCTGAAACAATTCTGCTGCAATGCCATTGTCCTTATCTTGGGATCCACAAGTCCTTGACGGTCACACATGTACGATATAAATAAAGCAAGTAGCTGCCTTAGGAACCTCTGATAGTTTCCGGTATGTAGGGCCGGACTAGGATGGATTACTGGAATTTAAATAAGCAGAACAGAGGACAAAATTAATCACACAAGGATAAAGAAGACAAGAACAGAGACAGCAGACCTAATGTCTGCTAGGGAAAATATTTTAATGCCTTCTTAACCTTTGTATTACCACCAATAAAAATAATTTCTCAAGAATCATGAAAGAATGTGAACTGCTATGAGGAATATTTACTTTTCTTAGAACTCTTACCTTGGAAGTTTTCAAGACCTGACTGGACAAAGCCCAGAATTTGATTTTGACCCTACTTTGAGCAGGAGGTTGAATTTAGGTCTTGTGAGTTCCCTTTCAACCTAAATTATTCTATAATTCAAAATTTTACTCAATTTTGTAAATTACTAAGAGGGTGGATGTGTGTAATAGCTTCTTAGTTGTATGGATTTGAAGACAAGTATTCATATATCTTTAAGTACATTCACAAATAATTGAAAAGATAAAAGCTTTGGTTTCTAAAATGTTCAGAATATATTGTTTTCTCCTTGTTACCAAAGTTCATTGTATCCAAGTGCTAGAATGAGGAAACAGCTGTAAAAAAAAGTGATGCAGAAAATTCTTTCCAAGACAGCCAGAAAACTACTGCTCATAGTCCTATTCTTTATGCTTCCTGTCATTTGTACTTTATCTCTGAAAATTTTTTTCTTTTATTATTGTTTCACTGGACGTCAGTCTGCAGCTGTCAGTGGACTCAATGCTTTCACAGAAAAATGTAAATAGAAATTTATTTGTTGTCAGAAGCAAATAAATAAAGTCCCCATTCCTATACACAAGATAATTAAGTATTGCTTTCTGTCTGTAAAAGTTGGAAACATGGTTCTAGTAGCTTTCCTTAACAGTACTGTCCAGTGCCATGGATCATGTCCCATGCCACAACCCATAGCACAGAGAAACCTCCTCTAGGACATCACAGAAAGAGGTTCCTCCCCTACGAGTGTCACAGATTTGGGGTAGTGAAGCTCTGGTTCCTTTTTAATTTTTTTTCTAATGAGCGAAAGTTGGCACAGGTCTCACATTGCTTTCACAAGCTGAAGTTCACAAGCTACCTTCAACATTTATTTTTTTTTTCTCCCCAGGGAATTGGAAGGTCCATGTGAGTGACCTCTTTCTCTGTATCCCAGTGTAGGATGTGACAGTACTTTGGGGTATGCTGCAGCATCTTGTATGAAAGGAAGAATGTCAATTACAGGCTAAAAATATCTGAAGGAGGTTACGCTGATGTTTAGTCTGCCAGCTGAGTTGCGGTTGCTCTAAAAATATTTTTGTTTTAAGAAAGAACCAGTGTAGTTTTAGAAACTTGGGATCTTGAGAGGAAACTCTTACTGTGCAGCCAACAGGGCAAGAAGCATGAGTCAGTGCAAGATTGTGATTAATGAGCAAACAAGCAGCATATTTTGAAGAGAGTCAAACCCAGGGATGTGCCTAGATGTCTAGGGTAAAGAATCATTAGAAGCAAGGAGAGGCCAAAATAATTGAAATTGCAGTCATTTTCTTTGTAATTATTAGGGCCAGAATTTCCCCAAAAGCTGTGCACACTGGTCAGAAGCCATGGTCTGTGCTGCTGTAGATGATGTGATCAAATGATAGGATGTTGCTATAGAGTCAGGGCAGTAGTGAAAATGAATCTGAAGACAACTTGTAGAGTAGGTCTTACAGTACCCAGCAAAGTCTGGAGCAGCAGAGCCTTACATGGTACCCTCAAGCAGCCATCAGCTGGCAAACACTTGGACAAAGTGTAAAAACCATCCTTAATAGGAAAGAGGTAATATGGATATTGGAGGGAGAGACAGCTGAGCATGTGCCCAGCACAAGGATCACATTAAGAGGGCATATGGGGAGAGATTTGTACTCTCTTCCTTTATAATGAAGCTAATACAGTTTTACAACCATTCCAGCCTTGCAGTGAGTTGGCATGGTCATGTTTGGACTCTGCTCTGGTGTTCACTTGCATGAGATAACAGACAGTTACCTGGAAGTTATAAAATACTTCTGATTTACTTTTTCCCTATGCCACTCACAATGGAAGTACAGTTTCATAAGATCATAGAAGTTTGAGGTAGAAATGGTTGGCTAGGCCACCTACCTAGCACGGCAAGACAAAATTATTTTCCATACTTTATTTTCTAGCAACTTAGTATGTCATTAAAAAGCATAACTGTTAAAACTGACTGATGTTAGTCTTTCATCCCCACAGTTACTGTTACTTTGAGATGTGTGTGAATAGTGACAGTGTTGTTACCAGTGCTAAGTTAGGGATACTGGACTATTTATTTATTTTTTTTTTTAATAAAGGCTGTTTTTATCAGTGCCTTGATTAGGTAAGTTTAGGTTCTGTGTTAGGGATACTGGTACTTATTTCTTTTTGACTCTAAAGCTATAAAATAGTTTATATTAATCTAAAAGATTCAGGTATCTTAAGTCTTCATTCCTCTTTCACTGAAGACTACTTAAGCATTTTAAGCATTGTTTCTAGCACATTTGGCCACCTCTGTTCTGTAATTTTTGTGTCAGTGACCTTGACCGCCATCTGTGTTCTTGACCCTGTGGAATCACTCCAAGATGTTTGTTTTCAATTCACTTTGTTAATTTGTTGTTGTGATTGTATATGAAATGCGACAAGAAGTACACTACTTCCTTTATAAGTCTAAACACATAAACAGGGTAATAATATCATTGTAAAGTTTTATTTCCTTTGTCTCCTATGTTCTGATTGTGACTGCACTTTCCAGTAATAATCCATGACATGCACATACATGTTCTAAAATTTCTGTATTTGAAAGATGGGCTTGAAATAGCTTCCAAAATAATTTAAAATAAATTTCCCATGTAGATATTGTACATAAAAATAAAGCTTGCATTTGGTTTTCTTTTTCAAGGACTTGAGAGTATAGGAAGTAAATTTATTTGACCAGAAATCAAGAATTCAGATGTGAGAAGGTACAGATGACAGTTCAGTAAAAATTAAAGTGAAAAAAGAAAAGCTGATACCCTACTGTTTTCCTAATGTCACCTAAACAACTTAGTTGCTGTAGCTGGATAAAATCACCAGTAGGAAAAGAAAAATTAAAGTGAAAAAAGAAAAGCTGATACACTACTGTTTTCCTAATGTCACCTACACAACTTAGTTGCTGTAGCTGGATAAAATCATCAGTAGGAAAAAGTCTCCCATTCATTACTTTGCCTCATACTGTTCTTCCATATCCCTCTTGAGATGCCTCTATGCAAACTGAATGTTTGAAAACTTTAAACTTTAAATAACTAGTGTATATTTTGTTTGTCATATGCTAATAACATAAATATCTCAATTTTCACTATGCCTACTATTCTTTCCATTCCTGTATGCCACGAGGTCCTTTTCTCCTGAGTAACAGCTGGGTCAAGGACATCTACAAGGTGTTACCATATTGGATACACTAAAATATACACACTGAATCTGAGTGACAAACCTAATGATGTAATGCGCTTCATCAAATTAATTAGTTTGGGCTATAGAGGGTACCACTAGATTTTTAATGTGGTGTTGGTTATCTGATATAGAATGAAGAAGAATTTAACATCAAATTACATGACATGATATTGGAAAAAGCCTACAAAAATAAGAACGTAAGTATACAAATCTTCAAAGTCATCGTGGAGCTACGTGCCTATTGGAAAGTGTGACAGCTCTTTTATCTTTTCTACAGGTTTGAACTGGAGTAGATCTAGTCTCAGTAAAAAAGCTATTTAATACAGCTTCTGACTCAGTATTGTCCCTTGAAATGTGTGTTTTAATTAAAAGATTGTTTGCTACATCTGAGGATACACATCTTGTGTTTGTCAAGGCTACTACATAGGAATGTGATTTTACACAAATGCTTTTAAGGTAAAATTTTGAGTGTGAATACTCAACTAGTGCAAGAAACTTCTTAAATTTTGCTATAATTAATTCATTTTGGCAGATAAAATCAAGTTTGCTGGACTCAAACAGTTGTGGTAGAAAACAGTATTTTTAAGCTTGAGCATACTAGTTACTTCAAATGGAAGAAAAAATAAATCTAGTCTATTCCAAAAGTGTTTCATAGTGCATACAGTCTGCTTTCTTCATTTATATTCATAAATACTTTCATGTTGAAATAATTTGTAAAAATATGCTAAATAAGGCAACATGTATATAATCCTGTATCTACAGCTTTCTGAGGCAAAGTATAGGCTGTTTAATGTGATCATTATTTCATACTTTTATGTCTCTTCCTTTTAAAAATTATTCTCCTCCTATCTCCCCCTTTTTTCTCAGTACACAATTAGTGTTTTAGAAGATGCTGAATAACTTATGTCTTTTTCCAGAGTATAGAAACCTTTAGCAATTCTAATGATGTTTTGCCAGAAAAAAAAAAAATCAAATAAACCACTCTTGATAGTGAGTTATGTGTTGGTATTTTTTTATTAATGTTGCATTTTTGCTTTATAAAATCAGGATTGCTGTTAATCTAGTCTTCACTGCCTAAGTGGAGAGCTGATACTATTATCTCTAGCCTGAGCTTTTTCATGTTGTGGCCAAATGTTTTAAAACTAACTCAGGTATTTTTGTATTTCCGTGTGCTGTAGAAAGATGTCCTCAAAATGGTCCTTAATGAAGGCCTTGTACCTGCTAGTCCAAACATTTTGTCACTGTCTGGCATACACTGTACTGTGGCCATGGTTCGTGTTTGTTTTCCCCCAGATGGAAGATAGAGAGTTCTTAATTTCATTTATTGCTTTAACTTGCTCACGTATTTGCCAACACACAGAAAAATATGTTCCTATGAATAGAACACATTGTTTTAGCCATTGAACATCTAAGAAGGTTAGAAGTTGCCAACTTTTCCAGCCGGAATTAAAGTGTCTGTCTTTGGCTCCTACTTGAAATGCGCAGTATCACTGCTAGATGCCTAAAGGTTTCCTAATCCTAGTATATCTTCCTCTCTGGTAGGAGACTGGGAAAGATATTGTAAAAATGATGCATTCATCAAATGATTAATTAGCTGAGTTTTTTAAGCCCAGTGCATCTCTTTACTTATTTATTTTTGCAAAGCTGTTTTTTTATGCTTATATTTTCTGCATTGAATATTTTAAATAATTTGTGTCCTCTCTAACCTAATTAAAATAGGTTATGACTCTTGTTAAAGTAAATACTCAGACAAATGTATTAACATAATAATCCTACCCTAACTCAGTTTATAAATGTCTACATGTTAAGTAATGAAACAATATAGATATTATTTTTGAACTAAATTCAAGGGAACATATCAGAAAGGTAATGACAGTTTTAAAAGTTTTTCACATTTTCTTTTTAGGTATTTAATGCCATCAGTATATATAACGTGCTTACACTGGCAATGTACCTTTAATGATGGAAAGGTTGGATCCACATCCAAACTACTGTAATATCTATCAATATCCGCCTTAGAATGCGGTAAAGGCAAAAGTACTTCCTCAGTTCAAAGAGGTGGGAATTTTGTTCATTATTTTAATTTATTATTTGTCTTAGTTAAATTTATTCATTAAAGTAGTTTGATTCCTGTATTGATTATTGTGTGACTTCAAGGTGTTATTTTTTCTTCCGGAACACTGTCTGCACCCTCTTTGCACACTGATCTGTGACACAGGTCTCATCTGAGTGAACAACTTCCAGTTCAGGTGATGCATGAATAAGGCAGTGTAATGAATATGCTATGGAAGGTGATCAAAACATCAGAACTGTGTTCTTAAACTTGGTGACAAAGCAGTAGATCTAAAAGGGTTAATATTGATTACTTGGTTGCTCTGATTTTTCTTTGTAAAATATAAGATTATTTTTTCCCCAAGCCCTTTTTGAAAGGAGAGCTGAGAGGATCTTGGGGGGAGGTGGCTGAGTCACCATCCCTGGAGGTATTTAAAAGACAGGTAGATGGGGTGCTCAGAGATATGGTTTAGTAGTAGATAAGTATGGTTGGATTTGATGATCTCAAAGGTCTTTTCCAACCAGGCGATTCTATGATTTCAGAAAGTCATATTGAAATGAGGTACTAGGCTGCCTGCAAAGACTCAAATCAGATTTAAAAAAGAAAATAAAAGGTCAAGAATGGTACAAAAATGAGACGGATATGGTATTACAAATCTTTTTACTCCTTGTACAATCTAAAGTATGAATATCAGAATCTTTTGCAAAGTCTCCTGATTTGTTTTAACATCTGTGTTTCTCTGAAGAGGAAGGTTGAAAACCAGTGCCTAGAAATCTGGAACCATAGGAATAAGGCTTACTGCCAAAAGGTGTTACAAAACACTGTTCATTCAGAGTACCCCTCTTTCTCTTCTTCAAAACTGTCAGTTTCATAGATGTTATCTTCTTTTACAGGCTTTCAAATAATCAGTGAGCTCTTTGGAAAAATGTGCCAGTATGCAGTGCTGCCAGTGCCTATTAGATACCATGTGAGCATTAAAAGGTATTTTGCTGTTTGGGGTCTTGTTTGTAATGGAATGCAGAGGTTTTTGTTTGATTGGTTTGTTGGGTTTTTTTCATATATTTATATAATCTACATCTGTATGATCAAACTGAAATCTTGGAATTCTTCATGAATGGTTCTGGAAGCCTGGCAGCGTGGCATTGTGGAAAGAAGCATGTCTTTTCACACATGAACGGCTAGGCAGCCTTGTAATTGTAGTCATAAAAGTGCAGCAGTGCATATGTGTGGTATGAGATGTGCACTGGAAAAGCATTAGGCTGTCACAGTTTCATATTCCCATAACTTGATGAATGTACTGTGAAATCAAGTAGTGTAACCGATACGCTCACTTTTTATCCTGAACACAAGATTTGGAAGGCCATACGTATTGTATCTATTTAATGAAAAATGTCCCCTTTTTTTGTAAAACAAATGAACATATTCACATGCTCTTTTGCATCCTTTTTATTAAGGCTAAAGGAATTATAGTAGTTTAGAAAAAATATCCTGACAAAAATAAGTTAGGCAATTTATAGTTTTAAATAGGAATTATGTGTATACTACTTCCTTTAGTTTTTAGAAAAACAGGACGATTTATCTTTACATGATAATACATCCTCAAAGTATTTGATGGAAACCAACTTTGCTAATTTGCTGCTCTTCTCTTGAAAGTGTAGTTTTCAATTCTTTGAAGTATCTCTCTGGATTGTGCATGGATCTCTTGCCAAGTGCAGTGATCATTTGACTGTGAAGAAAGATTATTAAGAAGTGTTTACTAGCTTTTTTGTAAAAAATGACATCCAATATTATGGCAAGCAAAATATGAATTGAGAACAAGCATAATTTATTCAAAAGAAGTTTCTGAAGAAATGAAGAATAATTTTAGGAATTCTAGTTAAGATTCTAATATTCTTTGGTATGTAAAATGATGATTGCTTTTCCAGGTAAAATGGGTATTATCAGATGCATGGCTAATCCTGACCCATGTGATATAAAGTGTTTCTAAAAAGACACAGACTGTTATGGCTTTTGATGCTGAATTAAAATTAAATATTTTTTAAAAGCCTGTGATGATACATTGACCTTGAAACAGATGTGGACCAAAAGATTTTGTGTGAGTGAAAATCTGTATTGCTTGGTAATGTGGCACAATCTCACAGATTCATAAAACTTTGATCAGCAGTGGGACTGCTTGTATAAGAAGCTTTTCTGTACCTTTAAAATTCCTTAAAGTGATCTGGAAGTAAAGAAACAGCCTACTTACCTTAGCCACAAATTTATCCATTTTTTTGAAGCAATCTTCCACTATAGATTCATGGATAATGTTAAGTCTGGACTTCAGCTGTTATTTTAATGAAAAAGAAACTGTTAGTTTGAACAGTGAGAAGTAAATAGGAGTTCAACATGACTCAGTAAAACAGTATCGTCTGGTAGACATGGTCATGACTGAGAGCATTGTAATGCTTCTGTCATAGGCAAGCCTGCTGAATGTGTTAATGTTAAAGGTAGTGTAGCACACACTTGCGACGTCTACATTAGATCAGGAAATAAATATATCGATGTTCAAAGCAAAGTAAGAGGTCTATGAATTTTTTTGTTCTGTGACAATACTACTTTTGTTTATGTATACTGTCTTTGAAGGAAACTGATTTCAGAATAACTGGTGGTCTTTTGACATACGATGTTATGGATGTACCTAAGTGATAATGTTAATTCATTTTTTTAATTTTTTTTTTTTTTAAGGCTTAAGTAAGCACTAGGTATTATCCTTTGTTGTACACATCTTGTCCTGGGGTCTGGCCCCCGGAAGAAGCAGTGTGGTTTTGGAGCTCGACATTTGTATGATGCTGCTCAGGCATATGTCTAGTCATGGAAAGCTCTCTCTCCTGCAGAAAAGTGCAGTGGTTTCCCTCCACAGCAGCACAGAAGGACAGTATGCCTAAGTTTGTTCTCCTACAGATTTGTTAGCAGATCTGGTGCCTGGCATAGGCACTAGTTGCAAAGCAAGCTATAGTGAATCTGAGGCTTCATGCTCTGTAAATAGTTCTTAAGCTGACTCCAGGCGAATGAACTATTTGCACATATATTTAAGTAGTTTACTCAGCTGAAATAGGCTGAATGCAGACCTAAATATTTTCCTCAAGAGTTTTGCATACAATTTGCATGTAATTCTTTATGTTAGGTTGTTTTGACAGAAGTCATAAGTAGTTGAAGAAAATCATGTGAAATTATATGTATGAATTTAAAACTGCCTGTTTCATACAGGTCAATAAAAGTGCTTAAAGATGCCTGTTATTACTAGCATATGGATGTTTTAGGTGCCATTGTTTGAAAATGTAGCCTTTAAAGTTTAATATCTGACTTGAATATCATGCAGAGTTAAAAAAAAATAATTTATACTTACACAAGTCTTAAGCTGAGCATGAGCTTCATACATTCCTCTTAGAAAAGTGTTCTTATTTTGAAAAGGACTATCTACTTTCTTGAAAAACTCAGCAATTTCATGCACTATATGAACAATGGCTGCATTATCATATTTAACCTGTGATGAAGAAAAAAAAAAAAAAAAGACAAATTTGATTTCTGGAGTTTGCACTTAAGTTTCAGTTAATGGTACATTTTTCAACTGAGTCTGGTTATCATAAGTTCTTAAACTATTTTCAGCACTTTCTTGTGTTGTTCTAAATTTTTTAGTGTAAAAATTATAGAAAGTAATATGCATTATGAAGATGATATTTATTTGAAAATCGGGAATTATATGTGCAATTTTTGCTTTCGTAAAGTGGACCCCTATTTTGTAATGTAAACATATCTTGCATTTTTGGACTGCATTGATATTCTTGGATATACAATGTACAAGCAATAGTCAATAAAAGGCCAAGAGTCAACAGCAGATCTTTTGAATTCAGACCCAAGACAATAGACTAAAAGTGTACATCTCTTTCCTCACAGGCACAGTACATATCTGATGAAGGGGAGCTCCCTCTGTCTCAGAGAAGATGGAAATACAAGAGAGGCTGATAGTGCTGCCTTGTTCCCTGGTTGCATTTTTAGAAGCTCCATTGAAGAGATGAAGCTGGAAGTGGGCTGAATGAATTGCTTTCGTGCAGTAGCACACTCTCAACCCAGTACCTTCTTATCTTGTGATATTGCAGACCTGAAGTGAACTGTGCACATAAAGTGCACACATGTGCTGGTAGTATGCAGAATTACCCCTTCACTACTTTTATGGGGTCTGCTTCTGACAAACTGAAGTTGACATGCTGTTCTGGTAGTTTCCAGGCTACCAGACTGATTCCAACTAATTTTCCAGTTTAAACAGCAAGACTAACAAAAAAGCAAAAAAGCATCTAACCTTTTTCTTGTAAAAGTTATATCATAACTTAAATAATAGGAAATGCAAAAAAAACCCCCAATGATTTCTATAAGTTACCTCTCAGGGAAAAGAATTTAGACTGAAAAGTCAAGAGTCAGATTTATCATTTAAACCTGTAATTTAGTATGTCATAATTCTAATGTAAAAGTCTTGTGACAAGGAATATAGGCTATGTGAAGTAGAGCTGTTACAATGAGATAATGTCAAGTACATGTCTTTTTTTACTTACTTTTTTTAGCATCTGCTCAGGGAAACACAAGTCTTCATTGCTCACTTCTTCACACTCCAAAGAAAAGCCTCTTTTGTTCTTAAAGAAAACGCCAGTGTAAAAATTTTAAGCATGTGCAAAACCAGGTTTATTATGGAAACAATTCGTAGGAGAGTTCACTTATCAATTTATCTCTTGACAATGAAGTGTATGAATGACTACATCAATAGAGGACACTCTATATCTGATGAGATTGTGTGAAGAAGATTCATTTTCTTATATGCTCCCAAGCCTATGTAAAATGGAGGAAATAGCTACTTGTTTCCTATTTAATCTTTTCTCAAATGTTCCAGGGAGCTCAGTCTGTATGGTGTTGAGGAAAGGGCAGGCCACAAAAGACAAGTTGGGAAAGGAAATGTGCTTTCTGTAACTGTTTTTCAAAAACACCTTCATAGAGTGTTTGCACCAAAAACTTCGTGACTGTGGACGCCCTTTTCTTTGAGTGGGATTATGTCATGGTAAAGTAAATTATGGTGTTATGGTTTCAGTTGATGCCAGTTATCAGGAATCCCAGATGACTGTGTACTCTAAAATAGGTGACTTCTGTGTGCAGGATACGGCAGTCTTCTTGGGATGACACATAAATGTCATGTCTGAACAGGATGAGTTTGAATTAAAAAATCTAATTTTAAGATTTTTGGCTTTGTAGCGAAGGAACATCTGGTTCATAATTTTTTAATAATGTAAAAAAAAATTCTAATCAGGCAATTATTCTGCATTTGTGAATTCCTAACTGAAGAAGGACTGAAAAGATCATCTGTAGATTGTGACAATATTTGACACATTGACTTACCAGTTTCTCAATCTCCTTTAAAAGCTCACTCCACTGCACGCTTTCAAAGCACTGATGACTGTTGCTTCGGTGATTACCAAGGGATGTAGCAATAAGGCAGGCAGTTAAGAGGTAAAAGCAGCTCCGAGGGCAATACATTGTCCAGTTCTGGAACAATGAGAAGACAGAAGGCTTAATAAAATCAGGATGGTTTCACAGTTTTGTAAAGTCGCACAAGCACAGTTGATAATGTGCTGCTGCTCGTTTATTTTTCCTCTTTATTTACTCATGTTCTGTGATAGGCCTAATGTGTTCAGGTTTTATGGTAGAACATTTGAAAGTTAAACGTTTATCCAATATATAAAGAGAAAAAAAAATCATGTAAGAAAACCTTTTTTATACTTTTCATATAATATGTAAATGGTTGTATGTGTTTTTTAAAAATCCTATTCTGATTTTCTGTAATATTTATTTTCCAGCTGTTTCTATATGGATAAACACATACAGTGTCTAGAAAACTGGCATTATTTGCTATGGTAAATTTGACTAAATGTAGTCAAGTAAATATAGTAAATTTGACTATTGCCTACTAAATAATGAATTAAAAGATAGATTTTTTTTTTCTCCAACCGTTTTGTGAGTAGTAATACCTGTAACTTTGTTAAATGTAACTTGTAACATGGTTTAAAGCAATTGCTTCTAAATATAAGATTATATTTTAATCAGATTTTGTTTTCATAAAGTTTATTTAACATTGCAGTAGTGAAGTAAAAAGGAAAAATTAAATGAGTAAATTAATCTCATCTAGAAAAATCAGCAATAAAATCTAAGAAGCCTACCTTGTGGATAATATTCAGCTCCTGGTTGTGCACTCCTGTAGGACTCCTGGGGTACCATTCTGTCAGCTGTCTCAGTCCCTTTTAAATGCTCTTCTCCCACTTTTGCAAATCTCTGACCACCTCCTCTCAGCAGATGATGCAGAGTGAAACTTCCTTCTTTCAGTATTCCATCTTTTAAGGTATGTTGATTTCCAGGCAACAGAGAGGCCATATGTGGGTGGCACAGAGACAACATTTTAAAGTTTTTGTTTAAACAGATAAAAGCTAGATGTCTGAATTCTGTAGGGCAAAATGTTAACATTTATTTTACTTGATTTTACAACAACTTTATAGTTATCAATTTGTACATATTCACATACAGGTGATAAAATGTAAACCACACTGTTCTTCAATATGGACAAATATTGTCTTCTGTATTTACATTATGAATGTATAATTTCATATAACTTCATGTGATTTATACTTATATAAATAATATTGGACATAACTAAAAAAGTTTAACTGTACTCATTCTATGTGAACATCTAACTTTATAGTTCTAGAAGCATTTACTTTCAAATGTAAAATACAAACTCATATATGCACACATACATGTGCATGTCACATAAATACACATATATATACACATATGCTACTTCCCCAAATTAAACCAAGTGATATGAAGTGATCACCATAAGTTTTTCATTGACTGTAAGTTGGAGGTGCTGAAGGGAATTAAATTCTAAGAGAGCTAATCCCTACCAAATTAGAAAATATCTTAATAATAATATTATATTTCCATTAAATTCTCTCCCTGGGGCTTTGAAATCCCATTAAAACTCAAAGCAACTCTAGCATCCAAATGTACTGTTCTTGTTATTTCATACCTGTCTGAGCTGCTTCATCTTACTGCCTGAAGTATCTTGGTGATAATTTGTCCAGATGTTAAGCAGTGCATTACCTACAGATAGAAAGGATTTTGCACAAGGTTTTTAATTTATTTATTTATTTATTTTAGAAGGATTGGCTTGTAGTTTTAAAAGTCCTTAGATATATCTAACATATAACTTCCGGAAAGCTCATTAAGATCATATTTGTATCTTTCATCTGTAGCATTTTGTCAATATGTCCCTTTGCAGAATACCTTCTCTTTTTTAATAATTTTACTTTGCTAATGCCAATAGATGTCTGTTCTCTGTGTCGCTCATAACTCTTCAGGGATTGTAATAAGAAAACTAGAAAACTATCATCTGGAATTAAGGGCAATTTCTGCCACTCTTCTGAGAATAAGTAGCTAGATGGGTGTGGTAGCACAGGCCTCATTTTATCTTGTTTCATGAACATATTTTCAGCAGCAGATTCTGGACACAGGACTTTAAAGATTTAGCACAAGATATATGCAGCCACTAGGGAAGGGTAGAATGCAGGGTACTGCTGTCTTAGCATAATGCCATGTCAAGATTGAATAGAGAGCAGTGGTTATGGGACAAAGAGGACATCAGGGATAGTATAGTGCTGGAAGCTGACATGTTTTTGGACTTGATTGCCTATTCGAGTGTTATCACATCCTTTCAGTGTGAGCCACCTAGCCACCTAACCCCTGTGGACCTGGATTAATCTATATTCAGATGTGTTGATTTTTCAATACCTAACAAAAAATAAGAAAGGTGATGATTTACTGATTACTAATTTAAATTTCAAGGGTGAAATTTTAGACCACGGAAGTTGTATGCAAACCTCACTGTGTGTTTCTTAACATTCAGTGCAGAAAATTGCTTCCTAGTTGGATACTCAGTTTCAGTGAACAACCATATAAAGAAACAGTTCTGAAATTCTAAAATGGTGTATCCTGTTTGTAAGACTAAAAATATTTGTTTCCCTTAGAACTAAGTAACTTTGTAAAATGTTTTAAATGGACTGAATGGTGCTAAATATATATTACTCCATGTATAGGGAAATATGCTGGTTAAGTTTCAGGTTCTAACATGTATGTTAATGTAAATATCTCTAAACAGTGGTACCCTAAATTTTTCATGTGATATTTAGTCTCAGGTTTCCTT
>NW_010329467.1:53735-61068 GCF_000700745.2 Antrostomus carolinensis | reverse complement strand
CGTCTTCAATGGACTTTGCTTTGGAAAAATTTAGAGAAGCATTTTGGGGGAAGAGGATTGTTACATAAAAGTTGCCAATGCTCCTTATCTTTGTCTTCTCATTTCTTCCTTTTCCCATTGTGGCTTCTTGAGAGATCAAGACTATGGAATAGATGTACAATGATTGCTATATAGTATCTCATGACCAAATCACAACTGTTCTTTCTATAATTTTATTGTACCTACAATGAAATTTGACTGGACCATTTTGGAGTGAATATTCAAGGAAGGAGTGCATTGAGACTACAGCTAAAACAAGTCAGCTTTCAAAAGATATTTCTTTATGTTATGTTTGCTAATGGAGGTTCTTTCTCAGAAGACTGATGAAATAACCTTATTGTGAGCCTGCAGTTCACCTCTGTGTGTATTTGCAGTAATTTGTCTGACGTAGGGATTCAAATATGCTATTATGAAGGAAAAAAACAAACAAACAAAAACAACAAACCAAGAAAATTAAGAGGAAACATTTTTTCTAGCTGTGTAAATAATCTTATTTGAACCTACAAATCTTTCAATACCAGATTTTTTAAAAATATATTTCTCTGTAAAGTTAGACTATCTTAGTGAGAAAAGCATAGATACTACTTTTTTGTTAGAGTGATAGACTTTTCTTGTTCTGAAAGATTACTGACAAATGTCTATGTTTCAAAATTTGCCACTTCATTTTTTCCACCCTGCTTAGTTTCAGCACTAGGCTTCACACTTCAGGATAATGTTGTCATTTCCTTTTGTGCACTGGAACTCCATAAATGGTGGGGACTAGGCATCTGAAATGCTTTAGCTTTTTTCCTTTAGTGTTTTCTCTTTCTATTGTGGTTTTCCTTTTACAAGATGCTCAGCAGTGTTGTGGTAAAACTTCTACTCTGCTGTGTTTCTAATTAAAACATTTGCAAAGAAACAAACAAGCAAAAAGTCCTGTAAGAGAATTAGCTAAAGAAAAATATTTCACAGAATATTTATTGTGTGTTTGTCTTTATTGTAGTCTCTATTTATTGTATTCTTTGTTGTGTTTTGGCCCCTTTCTACTGGTTTGCCAGAGGAAGCAGCAGCTCATTTTCTCAAAGTGAGGTAATTGAATACTGTCAGTATTGCTATGTAACTGTAAAAATTCCTTGTGCCAGAAGATCCCATTTTGTTTGGGACTGGTGTGTGTGGGAGAGGTGTTTCCGCTCCACCCTGCTCCTTTTTTTTTTTTAGTGTGGGTGTGAACTAGATTTTTTTGAAAAGGCACACTTTACTGTATAAAGCATATCTGCAGAAAGTGAAAGCCACACCTGAAAGTAAGTAATTCCTGCTGATCAGGAAAAGTAATCCAAAAAGTTTGTGAGTTAAACATCTAACCTAACTGCTTAGAATTTCAAAGTAGAGTCCTGTAAATTAAATGGTAGAAAAGTAGGTTATAAATCATTTTTAAGGCATGAAAATGGAATTTGAAAGATCTGGACATCCAGACTTTTTATTTTGGTGACCTTAGTGTAATCACTTTAATTCTTGTCTCTAGAAAAGTATCTATAGGGCAAGTTAGCATTGTGTTGACTTGGAGGAGTTTGACATGCGGCTTGGTTGTCTGCAGAAGACAACCTGAATATTGTTCTGGAGTAAAGCAGAAAAACCTAGACGAGAGCTTGCATTAGTAGCATAGTCAGGAGCAGTAAGCTCTCTGGAGGCTCAGCGGTGTGAACATGGATAGGCTCTTTCCTATCATAATTTAACCATTCATACCTTTCTTAGCGGAAACAGCTGCAGCATGGTGTAAACCATAGACACATTTAGATGATACACATTTTTCTTTTTGGTTTCCACTAGGTAGTTGTCCTGAAAAATCATCATAGCTCAGAATGACAAATCCTAAAACTAAAATATTTACCAGGAAGGGGAGAGAATACTAGTATTTTTTGACAGCTATGGATACCTGATGCTTCACGGAAAAGAAATGCAGGTTGCTTAAAAAAAACCTATTAAATTTTCTCACTTTAACTTAAGTGAAATTTTGTCACAGGTTGTAATATTTTTATTAATATTAGGACATTTGATATATAAGAATACAGATGGTGAATGGAGAGGAACAATGATGATTTAATAACCTGCCCTTAAGATTATGGGTTTGAAATTCTATTTTGTATAGCTGTCAGTATTTTCTTGATTCAGCATGCTAAGTTTTAGTATAAAAGAAAAAGAAAATGTGATTAAATTCAGATTGCATACCAATGTTTTATTTGTTTTGAGAGCAATATATTGTTTGAATACTGAAGGTCTGATTATGTGCCATCACCAGGTGGCTTATGGAGAGTGACAGTTATGGACATGGACTGAAGACATCACTCCTCAGATTTCAAGTCAGGTGCCTTCATATTTATAGGAAGCTGAAGGAACCTCTCTATATTTAGAGAAATAGCACAGGGGACTGATGGCTTCCTAATTTCATTGGGTCCAGGTCTTCCAGGGTACTTCGCACAGCTGTTTTGAGAGATACTCCACTAGAGAGGGACTATTTTAAACATACCGATGTTTGTCATTCTGCAAGTTCCCAGCCTCTGGAGCTC
Organism: Antrostomus carolinensis; assembly: GCF_000700745.2. Lineage (NCBI taxonomy): Eukaryota > Metazoa > Chordata > Aves > Caprimulgiformes > Caprimulgidae > Antrostomus > Antrostomus carolinensis. Next base: position 58,486 of record NW_010329467.1, on the reverse strand, counting down.
TTGGATTCTGGAACACTCTTCAAATTGAAGTAATGATAAATTATATTTTATATTAACATACAAGCTTTAGAAATTGATGAAAATTATAATGTAATACAATGTGTGCAGGAGCGGGAGGCTGGATTTGTTGATTTTGGAAGTTTGTTCGTATTTTTTAATAAGGTGTGTGCTAGAGTAAACATCCCTCAGAAGGTTTTAACTCAGACAGATTGAATTGTGATCTGAAAGCCAGAAAATGGTAGTAAAATAGAAGCTGCCTTTATTCAGATGTTATCACAACCACATCACTCCCTAATTAAAATAATACCGGATTAGTTACGCTTTCTGGTTGGGCTTCAACCTTGTTTGAGAATGGTTAATCCTAACCACTTTTGGTATCATTTCCTTCCATAGCTTTTAATGCTCACTGCTTTCTATTCCTATAATTTATGCACATGTTTTAGAATTCTCATTTCTTTCTGTGTACAATTTTTTATGCAATGACCCAGCTCCATGTGCCAGATATTCCTGAGTTCATGTTTGGAAGAATTTTCTGGTTTCTATAACCTCTTTACCAATATTGTAATATGAAGTGTTTTAGTTGTCATTATTTTGGCATTCAGACTGAGGTACTATCAAAAGACCTGGCTTCCTGGAAGTACTTATTACCTAGTCTCTGAAAATCATACTTTTACTAATTAAAATATCAAACATTATCAATTGTTTTGAAAATCATGTCCAAAAAATATTTTTAGAAAATCTATTGATGAGTTATACAGTTCAGCTGTTTGGTAGAGTGTGACAGCTCATCAAGCAAAATTTAAAATTAAGATCCTGTTCAATTAACTCTTTAATTCCCATCAGATTTCATAGGATTACTCACTTATTTAAAGGCAAATGCAATTAAAACAGGGATGGATTTAGCCATGTACCTCAGCGTTGAAAACATAAATGACTAGCATTTATGACTGGATACATGGAAAACCTGTACTGCCCCACAAGAGTAAAAAATTGGTGGAAAACCACTAAATTTTCATCAGAAAACCTCATGTTTTGTGTTTGGGAGATGAAAATCCTACTTTGGGAAAGAATTAATAAAGGAGCAGAAAGGCTCATAAAATACAGAAACAGAAGTAACACAGAATCATAGGATTGTAGGTGTTGGAACAGACCTCAGGGGATCATCTAGTCCAACCCCCCTGCCAAAGCAGGTTCCCTACAACAGGTTGCACAGGAAAGCGTCCAGGCGGGTTTTGAACATCTCCAGAGATGGAGACTCCACAACCTCTCAGGGCAGCCTGTTCCAGTGCTCTGTCACCCTCATAGTAAAGAAGTTTTTCCTTAGGTTTGTATGAAACTTCCAGTGTTCCAGTTTTTGCCCATTGCCCCTTGTCCTGTCACTGGGTACCACCAAAAGGAGCCCGGCCCCATCCATTTGGCTCCTGCACTTCTATATTTATAGACATTAATAAGATCCCCTCTCAGTCTTCTCTTCTCCAGGCTGAAGAGTCCCAGCTCTCTCAGCCTTTCCTCATACGGGAGATGCTCCAGGCCTCTCATCATCTTCGTGGCCTCCACTAGACTGTCTTCAGAAGATCCCTGTCCCTCTTGAACTGAGGAGCCCAGAACTGGACACAATATTCCAGATTTGGCCTCACCAGGGCAGAGTAGAGGGGGAGGAGAACCTCGCTCGACCTGCTGGCCATGCTCTTTTTAATGCACCCTGGGATACCGTTGGCCTTCCTGGCCCCAAGGGCACGCTGCTGGCTCATGGTCAGCCTGCTGTCCACCAGCACACCCAGGTCCTTTTCCACAGAGCTCCTTTCCAGCAGCCCCTAAACTGTACTAGTGCATATGGTTATTCCTCCCCAGGTCCTCAGATGAAGGACTCTACACTCCTCACATGGGCCACCAGTTGTGGCGAATGAAGATGGGAAGAAAAAGGACTCCGAGCCTTTTTCTGATTAAAGCAAGCTGCTTCTTTATTATTAGTGAGAATTCAGGATTCTCTTGCCCCCAGGCTTCCTTAATAGCAAGATTTTCTATTTCTCCCAATTCTCCTCACACGGTTAGCATTTATACATTTGTGTTCTCAAAACAATCAAGCTACACAGGACATAAACCAGGGTACTTCTTGACACACCCACACTCCTGGCTGTTTTCAGCCACATCTCAGTACACACACACTCCCTCATGCGGTTTTCCAGCCTGACCTTCTCACGCATTCATCAATTCCTATCCTATGAAACTTGCTTTGAGAACACACTGCCATTTCCAATGTTAACCCTGATCAGTCTCAATTTATCTTCCACCTGTTCAGCACAGTTCCCACACTACACTTGCTCTTACTGAACCTCATCAGGTTCCTTTCCGCCCAACTCTCCAGCCTGTCCAGGTCTCACTGAATGGCAGCACAGCCTTCTGGTGTGTCAGCCACTCCTCCCAGCTTTGTATCATCAGCAAACTTGCTGAGGGTGGACTCTATCCCTACATCCAGGTCCTTGATGAGGATGTTAAACAAGACTGGACCCAGTACTGACCCCTGGGGAACACCGCTAGTTACAGGCCACTGACTAGGAGGAAAGTTATTAATAGGAAAACTCTACCAATTTTTCAAATCTTCCTGAATTTCTTAAGCCTCATCATGTCCTTTATCTTTACATGATTCCTAATGTGTAGTCTGGGCTCCTGAGGTGGACACAAAGGCTCCAGAAATGGTACCTGGAAAGATAAGATCCTTTTAAACAGATCCGAAACACTAAGTTCACTGAGAGCCTAAGCTAAAAAGGAAATATGTGCATTTTTCCTTAAGATGAGTTGTGTCTGCTGCTTACCGAGCTGTGCTTTTACTCCTGCAGCTGGAGGACAGGCATTGCTTGCATGTGCAGCTGGATTCCCAGGCACACAGCATGTTCCATTGCCTTCCATCAAATAAAGAAATAGGTTAATATAAGTTGAAAAAAGGCAGTTTTTAAAATCCATGTGAAGGCTTAGAGGATGGAGGGAGATTGATGGATCTTGTCTACCTAAACTTCAGTAAGGCTTTCAACACTGTTTCCCGTAATATCCTCATAGAGAAACTCTTGGTATGTGGGCTGGATGAACAGACAATGAGGTGGATCGAAAACTGACTGAATGGCCAGGCCCAAAAGGTGGTGGGCAGTAGCACAAAGTCTAGTTGTAGGCCACTTAGTAGAGTACCCCAGGGGTGCAAACTGGGTCCAGTTTAACATCTTCATTTGTGATCTGGATGATGGGACAGAGTGTTCCCTCAGCAAGTTTGCAGATGACACCAAAAAGGGAGGAGCACTGGTACACCAGAGGCTGGTGCTGCCATCCGGGGGAACCTTGACAGGCTGCAGAAATGGGACAACAAGAACCTCATGAAGTTCAGTGAGGACAAGTACAAACTCCTGCATCTTTGTAAGAACAACTGCACGCACCAGGATATGCTGGAGGCCACTTAGCTGGAGAGCAGCTTTGCAGAAAAGGGCCTGGGTGTCCTGTTGAACACCAAGTTGAACATGAGCCAGCAATGTGCTTTTGCAGCAAAGGGGGCTATTGGTTTCCTGGGCTGCATTAGAAGCTATACTGCCAGCAGGACAAAGGAGGTGAACCTTCCCCTCTACTCACAACTGGAGTACCGTGTCCAGTGCTGGGCTCCTCAGTACAAGGGGGACATGAACATACTGGAGAGAGTCCAACAAAGGGCTACTAAAATGGTTAAGGGACTAGAACATCTCTACTATGAGGAAAGGCTAAGAGAGTTGGAACTGTTTAGCCTAGAGAAGACAGTGGCTTGGGGAAGGGGGCGGATCTTATTAATTCATACACATACCTGAAGGGAGGGTGCAAAGAAGATGGATCCAAACTCTCTTCAGTGGTGCCCAGTGATAGGACCAGAGGCAATAGGCACAGTTGGAAATGCAAGAGATTCCTTCTGAATGTCAGGCAACTCTTACTACTGTGAGAGTGACCGAGCACTGGCATAGGTTGCCCAGAGAGATTGTGAAGTCTCCATCCTTGGTGATGTTCAAAAGCCATCCGGACAGAGTCCTGGGCAATTGACTCTAGGTGGTGCTGCCTCAGCAGGGGTTTGGACTAGGTGACCTCCAGAGATCCCTTCCAACCTCAACCATTCTATGATTCTGTGACTGAATACAAGGGCAAATTATTGGGAAAGAATGGTTATTTTGCCTTACAGTGTAGGTTACAACATAAAGGGCCTACCTGAGTGGGCATCATTTGTCTGTTTCATCTTATTCTCTCACTGGTCATTGGTACACTTGTATTCTGTTGGTGCGTGCTGGTGCTGATCTTGGACTTCCCCTGAGACAACCACGTCCACATGGAGAGGAGAGTGAAGGTTTATTACTTGTTCTGTGTTGTCTGCTGGCTGGCTGATATGTTCACATTAATTGACATCTCTCATTAATTGTGATTTCATAATTATAAATGAGATGCTGTGTGTCTGTGCAATGAAGACCCTGGGGAGGCATGTCATATGTAAAGTGCAAGACCAGGGGAGATGGTGGGTGATGTGGTGGTCTAAGTTATCATCACATATGACTGTGGGATGTGAGTTGGTGGGTTTAGAAGACTTAAGGCAGAGTCATCCACAGGCTGTCAGCTTTGCTTATGAGCTCCCTTTGCCAAAGGCTAAAAAGGCTCAGTGTTCCTAAAGATTCCCCTCTAGTAGATCAACTAAGGACCTGTGATGGTTAGACAGGCGGGATGCTCAGAAAACTGGACCTCGAGGAAACTGTTGGAGA
>NW_010329467.1:50637-53692 GCF_000700745.2 Antrostomus carolinensis | reverse complement strand
ACTGTTATGTTAAATTGATATATCTTTTCCAAATAAATGTATCTGTACAGAGAAACATGTACAGCCAGAAACATGATGTCCCTCAGTTCAGCATAAAGTATAACCTGGTGATTAAGGGAGGCTGTACCAGCTAGAGATGAACACAATAACCATCCAGCTGGTGTTAAATGTTATGTTTAGTTAAGTCTTGTGCCTCCCTTGACTGCTTGCTAAGGCCATTACAGTCAATGTGAGAGATGTAGAGTCTTCCAGTTCAAGAATAAGTGTTTAATTTATTATCATACAAAGGGGAAGACACACTACTGTTCTTCCCCAGATATGCTTTAAAAGCAAATATCACTGTCTTCTCTACAGAGCTAGTCCATTTTGACTTCCCAAATTATTAGATTGACGCCCTTGAGAGTCTGAGACAGTGGATCCATGCCATGCTTAAACATGAGATAGATGCTGGACAGGCTCAGTGGAGTACAGGAGAAGAACATTAAATGGCTGGAATAAATAAATGCAAAAAACCTGAGTTTCTGTTAAATTCAGGCTTCTCTAAGGTTTCCAGAATCAAAGTTTTGAACGTAAGTGTATAATGCATGAATCCAATATTAATTCAATCTTTTTTGGAATTGTTCCAAAATAATCCTTTTTATAGAAGCAGATATTATCATCTACCATTACAGCTACCTCTTTTCCCTCTCCAATTACATATATAATGTACACTGTAATAGCTAGTCAATATGCATTGACCTGTAACTTGAAAAAACTCAATTATTAATAAGATTCCACACACCTGCAGAAAAATTTCTTTACAAGACTTCTGACATTTAAACAGTGAATGAAAATAAAAATGTCCAGGGGACTTTCAGCCTTTTAGAAGCTGGTAGATAATTACTAATTATTGCATAGAAAAGCTTGAGGATTAAAAAAGAAAGGGAGGCAACCAGGAAGAACGTATAATACAATATAAAAAGAAAAGTTTTTTTCCTGTGAAAATGTAATGTCATAAGTTCTCAACTACTTCTCCACAAATGATTTTTTTTTTCATCTATAAAAATATAGCAGAAGAGTATGAGCACATCTGAAATGGCTTCTGTTACAATGACTGCTTCTCCTGTTTTCCATTCTTATCTGTAGATTTGACAAACTAGCTGATTGTGTGGTAAAAACCAAATGCCTCATTTCTGCCGCCACAGAGTGTAATTGTAAGTTCCCAGAGACTAAGCACCTTAATTTTGTTTTTTTTTTGGGAAAACTTAGGAGGACTTATTGTTTAAAAATTCATAGCAAGTCACTCATATTTGTGTAAAACCCAGTGAATAAACCTCCAAGTCTGAATGTAGGAGACCTAAGGTCAGAGCTCTCCTCTGCTTAACATAGCGCAGCCTCATAATCCACACAGTGCCAGCCTCATTTGTAAGAAAATGTTTTAGGTTTATGACACTTGTGCAAGTATGCTTAAATTAAGGAGTGATGCGCACCAGGCAAGTACATTAGTGTAATAAAACAGATTTTTCACAATGTGGTAAGTGAACTAAGGTAGTTTGGGAATGGTTAATACAGGGTTTTGGACTACCTCCACCCACTGATTGTATAACAAGACTGACTTAAATTAATGAGATTTTAATAGACTTTAATGTTGTTAATCATTTTCAGATGGCAGAATTACAGACAATATTTTTTTAGTTGCTACATATATTAAGCACTCTGCAGTTTCTGTTTCCTTGCAGTCACTGAATTTTAGGAAAGCTTAACTTTGGTGTAAAATGAATGGGAAGAGGAGGCAACAAATGTGGAGAGAGTTTATTTTCAGTTCCCAGAAATGGACATTTAGAAAATATGTATAGTCTACTTAATCTTCTAGATTGTGACTACTAAGGAGCTCTGTCTTGACTTGCAGTAACAATCACAAGTTTGAGTGTCTACTTTTTTTTTTTTTAAACAGGGTACTTATGGGAAAATGTACCATCATTACAAAGGCATTTTATAAAGTCAGGCCTTAGAAATCTATACGTGACTTTTCACACAACCTAGAAACTTTTAATTCTGAGTAGAAAATATGTAACAAATGTACTTGCAATGAGTTTGAATTTTTAGCACAAAGTTATTAATGTTTTTTAAAAGAGGTATTTGAAATAGCACTTATTAGGTATTTTTAAAGCTTTATGATTTTCATAGTTTACTACAAATACAATTTTCCCCAAATCCCTGAATTTTTCAAAGCAGCATAAAATAGCAGGTTTAACTATGTCTTAATCAAAGATAAAATGAGATACGTTTATTTTCTTTCTCACTGTTACTAGAATTTAGGAAGATATTTTAAATGGTGAATATGTAATTAGGAGATATTTTAAGCTGATGTGTATGTATATAAATATATACACATACATAAAAATATTAGTTGCACTGTTGATTTACTATAGAGAAAAAATAAGTAATTTATAAGTAGATTTGAGAATGACAGTTGTTACAATTTTTTAAACCAAATGTTTTATTGATTGTTTTTTTTGAACTACAGATAAAAATGAGATCTTAAAATTTGTTAAGTCATAACTTGCTGATAAATACAGCCTAAAGCTGGTAAGAAAACCAGTAACCAGGGTTGAAAAACCTACCATGTAAAAAAAAACCAAACCAAAGCAAACAAAAAAAACCCCAAACCAACCCTTAATTCTGAGTAGAAAAACTTATATCTGTGTAATAAATGTTCAGTCAGCTTTACTGTGAGCTTTGAAAACAGTGGTGCTAGTGTGACATAACTCAATCTGCTTATATATATATATAGCTAAATCATTTTATCTAGCACCCTTTCTAATTTCTTATGCTTTAGATTATTCCAGTTGCCTAATGAACTTAATTTTTCACTGTGCAAAATTATAATATTCAATTCCCAGCTTTCATTTGTCTTCTTCAGAGTAGCACTGACTGAATGGTTTCATTTTACTCTAACCACTGGCTGGAAAATAATCACGCTTCCTACAAATTAGCCACCTCACTTTACAATAACTTCCAGAAGCTTTTTAATGCCCAACTCAGTTTTTGTTTTGTTTTATAGTTCCATTTCCTG
>NW_010329467.1:9248-50607 GCF_000700745.2 Antrostomus carolinensis | reverse complement strand
TTCCTGCCAATTTCACATTCGTTGATTTTTTTTTTTTTTTCCAGTTCACTGAATGCCATTAATGGGTTTCCTGACAATAAGTGGAACTTCTCTTACCATGACTTAACAGTGAGACTTGGGGAATTTCACAGCTACCCCACACTTCATGACTCTACATTGAGATAAATCTGCCACGTTTACTTTCCTTTCCTTACAGTGTACCCTTGTCCGTTTCCTTGCTATACACTGAGTTCAATAGGTAGGACTGGGCTTTGTAGCCTGGAAGAAAACCTTGTAAGCCTTAGGTCAGCTGTCTCATTTAGTCTGTGAGGGATTCAAGACCCCAGAGAATATCTTTTGAATAATGGCAAGATGTGACATTATGAGGTACTCTTATAATTTCTAGTGAACATCTCAAACTTGATTTCAAGGCTGCATTTCAAGTTGCAAGTTGCCGTTGATGGCTGTTGTTCATATTCCTTGTATATAGCTGAAGTGAAACAGTGAAGGTAAAAGGAACATCAGAGCTTGAATAAACCTTGAAAAAATGAAACAAACTATAACAAAAATATTAAGCAATAATTTAAATATAAACATACAACAAAGTGATATGGAAATTAATTATTAAATCCATCACCAGTGAGTTCTGCCCCAATATAATTCCCTGTGATCCACCAGTGAGATTTCCAGTAGGTAAAGTTATTTTGATTCAATCATTTCATATATCATTTACTGTCATCTATATTTTATATCAGGAATCTGCAGCTTTTGAAACTCTGTTTCAAGTCTTGTAGACTTGATTGACTGGTCCTCCCTGAAGTGAAGCCTAATCACCTGTCTAATAGTTCTTTAGAATTATTACCATGCCTACAATACAGGACCTCACTGAAGAACACGGGGAGATAGGGAAGACCATTGTCTTCTGTGTTGTCTGTCATAGGAGAGTTACTATTTTTTCAAGTTCCCTGTAACATGGGAGGCCGGACAACTAAGAACTCTTGAGAGGAAAAAAAGAAAAAATACTCCTTCCCCAAGGGTCCTCTGGGAAGCAACTATCTCTTAAAGCCCACTTTAATATGGCATTCATGGGGACCTTCCAGTTGTCAGTAGAAGGCCTCTGTACATCCAGCAATATTTAAGATAAAACCTTTAATGTCAATATTTCTTATTTTAAGTCAATAAATGAAGACAAATTCTAAATCACAAAATTGATTGAGGGTTTCAGTGACATCTGATTCTGAAAAGAAGATAAGCTGTACCCTCATAGTGAAATAAATGAATAGTCTTAAAGATGAACGAGTTGTTAGTGACTGGATTCCTAAAATGAGATTAATCTCTCTTAATCATATTGGTCTAAAATTCAGTCATGGGCTGTGTATTCATTAGAAAATGATACAAACAATAGGAATGAATCTGTAGAACCGAAAGAATTGATTCTGAGTGTAGATCTACACTATGCCAGTTTTGGAGGGGTTACTCCTGGTTAACTCTAGTCTCACACTGTCAAATAATAAGGAAAGAAGTATTCAATTGTGATCCTGGAATGCATCTTCTGTTTTACTTTCTTCTCAAAGGAATTCAGCAAGATGACTCTCTGATGCAGATGAAAGCACTGTCCTCACTTACAATCAGGAGATTTGTTTTAGATACACATTCCTGACCCAAAACACTTATATGCCCTTTCTTTGGCTTAGTCATCTGAGGTATATATATATATATTTTTTAATAGTTGGAGCTATTGAATTAGGGCTTGAATCTGACCATGCTGGGATATTCTTATTCATATATTTAATAAATTCAAAATGTAATCATGTCCCATGTGTTTCAGTAAAGGTCCTCAGATTAACTAGAACTACAAGACTGAATTTACAAGCGCATGCTGGGATATTCTTATTCATATATTTAATCAATTTAAAACGTAATCATGTCCCATGTGTTTCAGTGAAGGTCCTCAGATTAACTAGGACTACAAGACTGAATTTACAAGCAAAATATTTAATATTTACAAGGCCTATTCTGTACTTCAAGTGGATAATTTTTCCATGGAACTTGTACTCTTGTTTCTCTTAGGCTGTGTTCAGACACCACAGAGTAATTACTTGCTGTTATTTCTTAGTGTATGCCACAACCATGTTGGAACAAGAAGTGAATCTGTGCTGGGATGAATATGGCAGAATAGAACTATTTCTCACACACACGATAATTCCTAGAAAGAAACACCTTCTGGTAACAGTTTGATGTGATGTTAAAAACTCCTTAAAAAGATGTCAAAGTGGTACTGAATTATGGTGTTAAGTTCAGAAATTAAGTGAGGGCTTTTCACTTGCCTCTTTTGCATAAACTGTGCCAGCTGAAAGGAACAAAACATTCAACATTCAACAGGAAAGGAGACTTTATAAGATATTTCATCGTACTTGTTAGAGTACATAGAAAAGTACATAGAAAAGAACAAAGTGTTTCTGAAGAAGAACAGATTATCCCTGAAATGAATGGATAAAATGACGAAAATTAAACCCTAGCTGTTGTACATATATAGAATGAACCTTATGTACAAAGGGAAAACCTCATCCTAGTATCTTGAAACATTCAGGTGAAATGTGACATTCCTACTAGGGTGAAAATTCATTGAGAATACTTGATATGCTAGGTCAGTAGGTTTTTGTAGAGAAGCATTTCATCACAGTCTGGAAGAACATAGATGTACACAAAACAGTTTAAAGAATTCCTCCTGATTCTTTGCTTCAAATGCATACTTTTTCTGTTGTGTTTTATTTTGTTTTGTTTTGTTTTGTTTTGTTTTGTTTTTTCCCCCTTGGCTATTTAAGAAAAAAAAAAACAAACCAAAAAAACCTTAATATATACTTTCAGGTACTTGTTAGTGCTAGCAGTGGACCCTCACTACAGGGAGTCAGTCAGTTCTGTGCTGTACCTGTGTTACTCTTACACATTGGATAGCATATAGCAGTTAGCAGCTCCCAGCTTTTCTGGCTCCTTTACTTGTATATTTCTAACTGTTACCAGAAACTGCAAGATACCTCCATCTTTAGGCCCCTGAAGTCCATAGTTTGAATAATGCCATAAACCAATTTTCTTCTGAAATAAATAATCTTATTTACTTGAATATTTTTGTTTATTCTTCCTTTTACCCCTTCTTCCAGTCATGATACAATTCCCAGCAGAATTGCTCTATTTCATAGCATTATGGATGGACAGGATATCTCTCTGTTTCTAATTCTAGTCCTATGTATAGCACTATGCCAGAAGAATCTTTTACAGTTCTGCTCAGAAAATGGTTCTAACACAAACAGATTAGTTTTACCCATGTTACTTTATTTTGTTTATTTTTTTATTTTCTCTGAAGATTGCATGTTCTTACACATATGTGTTCCAGTTATGATTGCTATTTGACCATTTCACACTCTCCTAAGTTTCTTCCATTTTATTCTTAGAACTGTTTGGTTTAGCATCATAATGTTGAAATTCAATCTGGGATTAAGATTTTAAATATTTTTAAAGGAGGCTTTGCAGCTGAGCCTGATTTTCTGTATGGGCTTTTATAACACACTGAAAAACTGAATACTAAATCTCTGACTGGCATATCTTAAGTGCTCAACTAGCATGGATTCCTAGAAATGGTAGCTGAGAAATATTACAACTCGCATAACTTTTCCTGAAGTTGAAATCAACAGGCCTCTACAGCTTAAATGCACATGAATGTGACTAATACATTTTCCTCAGAAATGGCTGCGACACATTTTATTTTCTTCCATATCAGTGCACATCACAACAATCTAAAAATGACTGTAATTAGACTATCAGAAGTATTAATTTCATTGCAGCTTGCTTCAGAAATAGTTTTACCTACACAGTATTAACTTTTGTGTGCTTTTTATCTCAAGACTGGAATAACAAAAAATTCCAGCAGAGGGACCCCTTATTCCTTGTAATACACATTTTGTGTTTGCATGAGTATTTTGTTCCTGGATGAGTATTTTGTTCTCATATAAATTTTTTACTTTTGAGTCTACAAAACAAATTAAGTGTAAAATACTGGACTTCAAAATAGCACTTAACTTGTAAAAAACTGGTTTTTCCTTGTCTTAGGACAAATTGAAAATAGCAGAAAACAAAGGGTGTTGTACTAGGAAAATATAATTTGTAGCATCAAAATAGTCTCAAAGAAAATCTATCTGTTCTATAAATGAAACATAAAAATTACTTCTTCACCTACCCACTGGTCAGACCATTTTTTTTTTTTAATGTTTTTGTGTTTGAAATCTAGAACCTACATTTTAAGTGTCGATTTTAAAAGAAGATCCTAAGAATCTACATTGGTCACACCTCTTCCAGCTGTGACAGGCTCAATGTTTTAACCTTTTTTTTTTTTTACTCAGATGAAAGTAGAGCCTATAGAGACACTAAAGATATTGTCATAAACCTGAAGTGTATAACATCTTTCTATTGATTTATGTGTAATTTTACTAACTCTCTACAAGCTTCTTTTTTTTACTGTGTGTTGACTACACTGGTGCTTATGTTCAGTGCAGGAAAAGACTAATGTAAGGCCTATAGGATGCTCAGATATCCATCTCAGCCTGCCCATCAGCCAGTGAGAATTCTGATCTTTGCTATTGTAACTTTTTCTGTTCCTTGTCTTTGTCTCTTATGCTGAAGAGCCATTAACTAAATATCTTTCTGAACCAGATAACCCTTACAATCCAGATAACCTTACAATGTACATCTCAGCCATACGTGCACTGCAGAAGAAACTTCCTGATCAAATTCTTTCTCTGTGTCATCATTACAAGGACAATACTCAGAGTCTCAAAGAAATAATAAAAATTCTACAATTCATCAGGTCCCATGAACTGAAATGAAGAAATTATACATCCAGGGATAGCTGGTTGATTTAGGCATTGACAGAAGCATTGGCTGCTGCTTTTCATTCAGTGAGATAGTTTATGTATCTGGTGCTGTGGTTTTGCAAGTTCTTTTTTATTCTGTGCCACAAGATGAAAAAACGCGTAGCCTTAGTCTGAGACATCACAACAAAGGGAAAAATGTGAACTAGGAAATACATGTTAATGCATTATGTATAGAATTATCTGAGGAAATTAAGCTGGAAGAGAATTGAAGAGGCCATTCTGCTGCTCTGACTCAGGTTTGACTTCATTTGAACTATTCATTTGTAGTAGCCTGGTAAACTTGTAATTAAAAAGATCAAATTACAAAGCTTTTCTACAACTTCCACATCTAATCCATTCCGATCTCAACTATTCTTTTGGTATGAAAATTTCTCTTACATTCTGAAAGAAACCTTCCTTAATTCACTTTTAGGTAAATTATAATATCTCATCAGCCTCTTATTCTGTTGCTGAATTAGTGCTGCTATTTAGAGTGCTGATGTAAAAGTATCCACACTGATGCTCTGAAGGGAAGGCTTAGCTCTTTTGACAGAAGACTTAAGTAGCAGAGTTGTATCAAGATAAAAAAAAAAAAGAAGGAAAAGAGAAGATAGAAGATAGATTCTACTCTGTTGATGCAATTGGATTTCAATTATAAGCCTGACATATAAAGAAAGAGAGTTTATGTAATCATTGTTCTCATTTGTCTGTCACTCTGTTAAATTCAGAATCTTGTAACGCAAAAAAGAAACACACCTTATCTCAACAGAATTATCAACAGGGTTGTCATACCTAATTAATGCAGAAAAAAAGCAAGAAAATAAAGAGAAGAATATTAGTGCAAATAGGTCTCAGTAATAATAACATGCTTTAAATTGTTATGCACACCCATCCACTGCCCTTCTGGGTCCTGGATCAATGGGTCCAGTCTTTCTCACAAAGGCGGCAGGGAGCAGCGGGTTGCAGAAAGGTTCAGCATCCCACGTTCATTGCTGAGAGGAGTGATGATGATGATGGTGGGGTTTCTTCCCTTTTACCAGGGAGGTATCCTGTTGATGGTTTCTTCTTCTTCACTCTGGGTTCATTTTGGGCTATTTTCTTGTTTTCTGACACAGATTTGCACTCTGATCTTTGTTAATGTCTGCAACATTATATTGCATCCAAATTTTGTATGTAAACTGTTTTACAGGTATTATTTGCTTTTTCTTTGCTCTCTTTGTGACATCTAAAAGAAATTTTGTCCAGCTCCACATGTCCATTTCGTTAACTGATCATTGATGAATTTTCTACATCGCTGAGGTCTCCAGTGCTACCCTGTGGCCTCTTACCACCCCCATGCCAATACTCCTCTACACTGCATCCTGTGTTCCCACTGCTGTCATACCATCCCTGTGCTGCTCTACCACTATGTCATCATGCTTTAGTGGTAAATATTTCACTTTATGCAGAGGAATTCCTTGTTACTCTATCTATAGAAAAGCTATAGATAAAGTAGACCTTCGAAAGATAAGCAAAAAATAAAAATAATTAGGCATAGAAACCTGTTCAAGTGGAAAAATTGCTGTTACCTCTAAACAAGCTAAAACAAAAGCCCAGGCAGGCCAAGTTCAAACAAAGGCTGCTGAGCTTCAGTCCTGGGACCTTGGGAACCCAGTTCAAGGTCTGTAGCCTGTTACTAGCAATGGCAGTGATATATTTATGAGGCTGCTGGTCTACAAGGACCTTCCTTTACTAGCCTTTGAATTTCAACTTGAAGGTTAGAAATTCAGAAACATGACAAGAGAGAAGAGTACCAATAGTACCCAGCGAGAAAAGGATTATATAGAAGGTACAAACCTATGATGTGCTCCTTAGCCTGCCAGGTGACCACCCAGCCCATGTGTGCTTGCCAGGTATTCAGTGTGTGCACAGCTCTGAACCAGGCTCTGTCTGCCCAGAAGCCAGCCGGGCACAGAAGAAAGCTCGTGCTTTGTGTAAATGTCAGTACAGCTTGAGAGAACTGGAGTTGGGTTACTTGAGCTACTGCAATGAGAAGGGGACATAGGAAATCAGACACTTATGAACAGGAAATGAGGCTGTAATGTCTTTCTTTGCAAGCATGTATAGTGCAAAACTGAGACTCGGTTCACGTTCTGCTTGAGGAAACTGAACAGTACTTTTTAAAAAATTATTTTTGCAAACTTCTTTCACAGTTATGTGTTGTTTGCCTCTGGAGTGGCTACATCATCCATCCCAAATACAGCTTAAGGTACTGATTACGGCAGTATCTGATTGCTTCACCATCATCAACGTAGTTCCTCTGATAGAGATAAATGTTATTATTCTGATTTCAGGGATGGGTATCTTAATCACAACTCCTCAAAGATACTGCAGGAGTGTAACTCGCTGGTGTTCAAAAGGAAATAGATACCTAGAGACTTTTGACTTGTCCAAGTAATGTGGAAACTGAACTGGGGTTCTACATCCCATGTTAAGCAGTAAACCCCTTCTTCCCATACACAGATCTCTCTCTTTATGTTCTTTTCACTTTCAGAGGAGCTGTACTTCTTGTGCTTCGTCATGTCCCTGATTGCATGGGCACTGCTAGGGGAAGGAAATTTGACAGCTCCATACAAAGGATAATACAAGTAATGACTGTTGAATCTATTATATAATGGACTTCATGAGTCTTGGTATGGTACATTCTTATTTTTTATTTCCTCAAGACTATAGAAGAAAAAACTTTGCTCATTTAAGAAAGCAGTATGAATGACACTAGAAGACAAATCCTTCACTGAGCCCTCCTCTGGAATTAGCAAATTGCTAATGAGTTCCATGAGCAGCAGATTTAAGGAAACATGTTCTTTTATACATTTTTGCATTTTCTTTCTCATAATTACTCTGAGGTCTTCCAAGACACTTTCTTGGCCATGGTCTGTAGTAACTTCAGTTTCTACTGTACCTCTAGCTGCCCACATATCCTACAGCTATCTCTATGCAATGTCTAAGCATACATGCTGTTTTTAGCTCTGGGTTGAACATATAGATTATTTGTTGATATATTTTGAGTTAATGATCTCATGCATATAAATAATCTACAAGGATATTCAATTTTTCTTTCTTTGTTTTCATGCCATTGATATTTTACAAAGCTTGCAAGCTCTTTATATCTTTTAGGCCTCTTCTCCCTGCCCAATATGCTTGAAATTAGCTTGAAACGATTATCAGAGGACTGCCACATGGGCAGATGGACTGGCACATGGTACAGTCACATAAGTCTCATTTTCTGAAATGAGGAAGAAACAAGTGATGATTTAAAAACCAAAACAAAACAACAAAAAGAACTCCATAGGAAAAGAACAGTAGGTTTTTTATAGCTCTTTATCTAGCCCACCTTGCACTGTGCTGTAGATAGAAAAATAGTGTTTATAAAGGTAACTGAAATTAGTCCTGCAAAAATTCTGTTTGGAATCCTCTTAAGCCTGCAGTGGCATATCTAAAACTCAGTTGAACCATTAAGAAGCAAAATATTTCCTAAGGCTGTAAACTCTTCCCCTTTTTCCCTCTATTTCTCACAACATCATACCCTTGAGCAGATAAAACTTAGATACTTGAATTGTTACTTGAAATTCCTTGCCCCTTAAACCCATTTTTACCATTTTTCAGTTGCAATGACATTTGTGTTTTATGAAGCTCTGAAACTTCGTTATTTCAGCAAGTACAGGAAAATACTGACTTCATAAAATTCCCAGACTAATACACAAAGAAACAGGAAAGGCCAATAAGACAGAAAAGTGTTACCTCAAGGCAAGTCAGATTTTCAAAGACATTCTCTCTCTCTTTCTCTTTTTCTCACCCACAAATCCACACATACTCACATCCATTGCAAATGTGGGGTCTGTAGACTTTGAGTGCTAATATCAAGGAGCACCAAGATCTAAAGAAGCTCAGTATGCTGGCTGAAAACTCCTCGGAGACTAATCATTACCATAAAAGAGGTCATAATCTATATGGCTACTGAGAGGATTGTAGTATTCAAGTGCACAACTGTATTTTGCCAAAGCAAATTTTGCAACTGAAAGTTATCATCTTACACAGTTGAAATTTTCTGTTCAGAAAAAAATAGATAATCTCCAGATACTTTTTATTTTCTAAAGGGAAAATGTAAATATAATAATTTGCTTTGACTTTGTTGATCTGATTCAGAATATTTTTCATCTTGCTGGACTGTGACAATGCATTTAATTATGGGTTGATTCGAGAAAACAGTTGCAAAATACATGACTCAATTACATTGCCCTATCATCAAACTGCTTTTGAGCTGCTGTAAACTGTGCTTCAGACTGGCTTTGTTGGCCAGTCTTCCTGGAGAATGATAGCTGAAATAGTGCACACAGATATCATTCTGAGTTGCATGATGCTAAATAAAAGAAGTAAATAAGCTTAGGGAGAAGTGGGACATTAAACTTCTAGCTAAAATGTAGATAAAACAAAGGCATACATGAATCGAATAATTTTGTTATGTAACTGACTCAAAATTAACCATTCCAGGTCAATTCAATAAGGTGAAACAAGGCAATTTTTTTTTTTTTTTTTTTTTAAATGAAAGGGAATAATACAGATTTGCTGTGGGAGATATTCAATCAGGAGTATTAAAATCAGTCCATGGCTGTTTAATAATCTGACCACTTAACTGTGCTACATAAAGTTGTGTATGATGTTAATTGTATCTTTAACTGCACACTAAATCTTCTCTGCAAATGTAGTCTAAAAGAATCAAGGAAAAAAAAAATCACCTGTTTGTCTGGCACCACCAAAATAAAATGCAGTAAAAAAAGAGAAGGAAGCCAAATGATTAAAAAACAAAGAGAAGAGATTAATAGCAATTAAAATTTTGATATAATAACTGAGGTATGAGAAAAGAAAAATATTACATTACAATTTGGTAGGTGAAGAATTTAATCTATTAAACTGATCCTATGTTATCTTCACCTGGAGCCTCAGTCTGAGATGTTGAGTAAAATGAGTATGTAACCACCACTGAAAATTAACCTAACCTAATTCATACCCACTGGTTTTAAAGACTCAGTGTATGTAAGGTATGTGGACACTAGAGGGAAGCACTTAACTGAGCTATAGCAGTTTGTGACCCTGGGGAGAGCCTCTCTACTGAGGACTGTTTTTCTTTTAATGGCAACATTAAAATTTTTCAGGGAGAAAACACAATTAGTAGACTAAGGAAATGAATGTAGGTTATGAGGCTTATTCTTTCTGTAATGGATATAAATGTACTCTGAAACTTCAGTTAACTGTTATGGATCATGGACAACCAAGCAAATTCTATATTAAAGTAATCGCAGGTAATGCTTATATGTCACGGTTTCATCTTTTCTTCTTTTCTCCTGCAATTGATATTTCCTAATTTAAACATGTTCCTTCTTTAGTACAAGTGAAAGGAAAAAAATCTTTAGGGTCTGATTCACTACCTTCTGTAGCTGTTATTTCTGTTCTGACATGGTAAAGGAAAGTCTAGTCTAAAGAAGCTTTTTTATTTTGTGCCAGAGTTAATGACTATAACATATTGAATCTCATGCACAATTCATGAGAGCTGATTTAGCATTAATGCAGGTGCAAAGAGTGGCTAAAGCTGTTCACCTGCTCTTCCTGATGGAGGCAAAATGCTGCCATGATTTCTAGCAAGGAGAAACTGGAGAAATGAATCGGGGAGATAAAATATATAACGTATATACAAATGTGGCTTAAAATGCATTGTAAATTCTTTGTACTTAGCTAGTCAAATACCTTTCTCTAGTGGCAGGCTAATCTTCTAGTCAATGCTAAAACACAAAGCTAGATTGTCATCCCGTTGGCAGCCCTCTGAAGCAAATTAGAACTTGATCTGTCTGCCACTGGAATCATTGGCAGGCAATCATATGCACAATATGCTGCTTCAAATGCAATCAGAGAAATGTGCATTTGACTTAGCTGGGTAAAACTCTTTGCCTGATAATCACCTGCTAACTTGTAATCACTTGATAACTTGTCACTTCTCTAACTCCTTTTCCTGTAATATGCAGAAAGAAATTCTAACAAAGTAAGATTTTTTTTTCCCCCCATGCCTATTGAAAACAGAATTCAGTCTGTTGGTTCCAGTAGCCTTCAAAACTGCTATCAAAATTGGTTTTCTTTTAAACTGGTCTCATTTCAGAGCTATTGCATTTATAGGAATGAAGTTATTTTCTTCCAAAATTAATATTGACAGGCATTTACCATTCTAAATGCTACAAGCCTGTATAAAGTGCTCAGTCACTATTTCTAGTTTAATTTCTCATTTCTGCTTTTTAGCTTTTGCCCTGCTGAGGAAATATACTAACAGAGAGAAGTAGGCCTAAGTATTCAGAGTCTATATGGCTTGCTTAGACTAAAAATTTAACTTTTAGATGTTAATATTAAGTAGAATTCCATTCAGTAAGGCTCAGGAGGGATCTTATCAATGTACATAAATATCAGAATGGAAGATGTAAAGAAGATGGAGCCAAGCCCAGTGACAGGACCAGAGGCACCAACTGAAACACAGGAGGTTACCTCTGAACCTCAGGAAACACTTTTTCATTGCAAGGGTGACTGAGCACTGGTACAGGTTGCGCAGGGAGGTGATAGAGTCTTCATCCTTAGAGATATTCAAAAAGTCTCTGGACATGGTCCTGAGCAACCTGCTCTTGCCAACCCTCTGATGAGTAGCAGGGTTGGACTGTACACTCAGGAGAGTTCCCTACCAATTGCAACTATACTGTGATTCTGAGAATCTGTGAAATATACTATTGGTAATAAATTATCACCTAGAAAACATTTATAGATATATCTATATAAGAAAATTGCACATTATTTTAAACTGTAACATATGTATGTAATACTAGAGAATGATAAATTTTAATAGCAAATAGCTAATTATTCCTTTTAAAATTTCACATAAAAGTGATTTACCTGGTATTCAAATAAAAAAATCCCAATGTTTTGCCTCTATTTGGAATAAATTTTAAAATTCTTGCTATAGGTTAGTAAGGTCTTTTTTCCAGACTCAAGTTTTTATAATGACATAATCTCCCTGACTACCAGATAGTAATTCCAAACTTTCCTGACAGATAAAATTTTGGAACTAATTCACCTATCAGTGTCTACAAAGTTCTGTGCCACTAGTTTCATGGAAACTTGCATTTGATGCTGTGTTATTTAAAATGAGCAAGTAGACCAAAAGGTTCACATACTATCCATAAGCCACATTATAGAAACTATTTTAAAGCTACCAGGTAAATTTTTTTATCTGTCTGGAGTATGCCTTGATACAGCTTTGCCAACTAACAATTTGTATTATGCAATAGACGATGGTACAGATCTATAGAGGTCTGAACAGTCTTTGAGCAAGTACAGATTTGTACAAAGAATTTGCCCGTGGTATGCTTTACATATGCTGTCTTCTCTGACACCTCTCCACCAGCTGGAGAGGTGTCAGAGAAGACAGAAAGAGATAGAAGTTTCTCAACAAGAGAAGACACTACTTGTTAGAAAGTCTAATGGCTATAGAGGATGGTAAAACATTGTTACAGCAACATCTAGACATGCTTAATACAGAAGACAGTATGTATATACACACGCTGGTGGTCAATTCTTCGTGATCTACGTAAGTTGTACATACAACAGGACATATTAATAACATTACTAGTGTGGCCATGATTTTCATTATCTCTTCCTCATTTTCCTGGGCCAAAAAAAAAAAACCAAAACCCAGGTGTGAAGAGATAAGATCATATCACCAGTTTACAGGTTTTGAGCAAGTTCTGAAGTCTTTACTTTGAGTTATAGCTTAATTTCCATTCCTGTCAATGTAACTTCTAATTCTATTTTACTGTTCTTCCATCTCTTACTTTCCTTCTGTAAAATGAGAACTTAGTCAACCAAACACATGCAGCTGTATTACTGTTTGCTGTGACCAGTCTGGTAGCCTGAAAGAAAGTCCTGATCAGCCTGGTCTGTTGTGGAAGACTAAGAGGGAATTTACAGTGTTTTCTACATCCAGGAGAGTAAAGGACTAGCTTGAACGTCAGGCTTTGGTTTATGGACCAAAAGTTTTAGCAGACTTTGTCACACCTAGTGGAAAATAACCTTGAGTCAGGATTGTTATATTTCCTCACTTTTTGTTTGTCTTTCTCTTGATATCGTGTGCATAAACCGAGCTTCAGGATTGAGGTTTCAAATTGAGATGGAAATGAATAACCATTGTATATGTAATTCTTTATAGTGCTCAATATGGCAATCAAATAAAAGGAAAAAAATTTAAAAGTAGTATTTTGGTCCACAAAGACTGAAATTCCAAGCCTAGATAGCGGAGTGATAGTACTGGAATTACATTAGGGATCATCCAAATAAGGGTCTTGAGACTGCATTGCAAGGGCAACGCTGCACTCATCTTATGCTGAAGCAAGTTCTATGGATAGCCTAAAATAATTATCCAAAAGTAACTGTCTATTTTAGGGTTGATTGAATAGATCTCTAGGTTTCACTAAATTTGTCTGATTAGATTGCTATTGATTGTAACGTGAGCTTAGCTTGGATGTAAACACCTAAATTTAGATGTGTAAATCTGTGAGCTGTACCACTAAGGATGACTCTATTGTATTAAAAAGACACCCAAGACAGCTTTAAACTATCTGACTTGAGTAAGTCCAATCTAATTTCACAGTAACATAGAATTTAGCTCACCCTGCCATGAGGGGTGACTACAGTATAGGCTATTTTGGAGACCTGCAGTAATTTACTTTGGGTAATAAAAGTTTTAGCATTGACTTAAATAGGGTGTTATTTGGCAACCAAGCTGTTTACCAAGCTGTGCTATGCAACCTTGATGCAAAAAGTATTTGTTCTCTGTGCATTAGTGCTAGGGATGTAGAATGAATTCAGCTGGTGAAATTCGGGCCACTTTGATGAAAGAATGGCATACTATAATGACATTATAATAATCTTTATTTCATTTTTTTTATTCTGTAATATTACTTCATTTGCTTGCATGGGCTTTGAACTTGACTGAGGTCATGCAGTGACACATAGCTCATTACTATTGCTGGCTTCTGTTAAATCATAATTTATAGCGCATTCAAATAGTCAAAGTTATTCTTGCCTTAAACGTGCAACATTACAGTTACTGTCACAACATTTCTTCTGCCATTATGCTTGTTTTGCGTAACCTTTCTGAATAACTTTATGAACAATTTTTCTTTATAATCATCCCTAGTATTATTTAAAAGAAGGCTCTGGGAAGACCTTATTGCAGCCTTTCAGTACTTAAAGGGGGCTTATAAGAAAGATGGAGAGAGACTTTTTACCAGGGCCTGTAGCAATAGGGCAAGGGGAAATGGTTTTAAAGTAAAAGAGGGTAGATTTAGATTAGATACAAGGAAGAAATTCTTCAGTATGAGGGTAGTGAGACACTGGAACATGATGCCCAGAGAAGCTGTGGATGCCCCATCCTTGGAAATGTTCAAGGTCAGGTTAGACAGGGCTTTGAGCATCCTGATCTAGTAAAAGGTGGCCCTGCTTATGGCAGGGGGGTGGAATGACTGTGTGATTCTATGATTCTAAGAATATGTTTATATTTGAATTCTAAACCTCTAATAACGTAAATTGTTTTACTGTTGCAGAACTGTAGGAAGTGTTGAAAATTTACTAAATACGTCTCTCTCTTATTTTTTGCTCTGTAACAAAACTGGTTTCTTTTTTATTCAGACATTTTTCCTGGGAGACTAATTTGGCCTTTCATTGGACTTCTAAAAGTAAAATCTTTCTTGTAAAGTGTCATAGAAATTAAAAAGTAACCAATTTATGCTCCTTCAGTGATCATCAGTCAGTCCTTTTGTCTTATATTTGCAATAATTAATAATCAATTTCAGGTAGCTCTCCTAAGTTTAATAATTTGTATTTTCTTTACTTTATCACAAACAGATTAAAAATAAACATTTCTTAAGCTCTTTTAAGATATGATCTTACAAGCACCTTTTTTGGCTAGGGCATAATTTAGACTAATTAGGAATTCTTCAAATATTAATTTCAGTAAGTTCTGTTACTGATGATAGGATCATACTACACTCCCAGACTTCACTGGAAGGACCATAGCTGGCCATTAGTGGCAGACAGCTATGCAAAATGCTTGCAGAATTCGAACACTAGGCAAGCATGAGAGGGTGGATTTTTTTTAGGCTACCTCTATGCTATCATCTGAGTATCATTTGCAACCTAGAGTGGTATTCTGCCTCTTGAATTTTCAGATGTTCTGGACTGTATTACAAGTGAACAACTATTAATTAGTGACTAAATTAAGCTTCTGTTAAAAAAAGTTACGGTTCAGTCTAAAATGACCTCTGTTTTTCCACTGTGGGTTTTGTTTTGTTTTGTTTTAAATAAATTTAGCAATTCACTTCAGAATATGTTTTTTCAAGTTTAGGCATGGTTTTTATATTATTCCTTTTTATCTTATCCTCAGGTAACTTGCCATGAAATTTATATTCACTGTCATCTCCCTGGTACAGCTAGGGATATACTGAGAGGCACCGAATTTTAGCTCTGTACCCCTGTGAAGAATAATTCAGTGTTTTGTTTTGTTTTAAATCCTATGGCCTATTTACATTAGCTGGTAAGAAGAATTTTCTAACCTCAGAGGATGCCAACAACGGTTAGAATTCATTGTTAACTACCTGTCCTGGTTTTGCTAGGATAGAGCTGATTTTCTTCTTAGTAGCTAGAATAGCTGTGTTTTGGTTTCAGTGTAAGACTTGTTATGAGAAGAACATTGATAAAAGTACTAATGTTATTAGTTGCTGCTGGACCTCAAAACCATCGTGTTTGGCTGGTTCACAGCTGCATTAGGACTGGGAGGAAGAAGCGCAGTGAATAGCAAAGCCCAAAACTGGCATTTGGATGTGCCAGTAAAATATTCCATATCATGTCACGTCATATTTAGTATATTATCCAGGGCTGACCAGAAAGGCGGAGGGGATTCACATGGGTTCTCTCTCGGGCTCTCACTCTTCTGGGATTGCGGTTTTGGTTCTGGATTGTTGGTCCTCGGGGATTGTTATCTGGGAACAGGCCAGGCTTAGTCAGCGGGTGGTGAGCAGTTGCACTGGGTATCACTCATTTGTGTATTTTGTTACTGTTATCATTACCACTACTATTTTAATATTAGGGTTTTTAAAGTTTTCTTTTATTTGTATTATTAAACTGTTCTTATCTCAACCTACAAGCCTCCTTACCCTTGCCCCCAATCCTCTCCCCTATCCCCTGGGGGTGGGGGGGGAAGAGAGTGAATGGCTGTGTTGGCTGCTAGCCAAAGGCTAGCCCAGTGAAGCTATCACAGTACCTGTATGGTGTTACGGCAAGAGGCACATCTGATACTGAGGTTCTGTCCTGTTACATCCTGTATGCAAAAGTGAGATTTCTTGTTTAAAGACTACACAGTGAATATACAAAATAGAGAAAATAGGAGGCAGAACACAGGTACAAAAAGATGAAAGGTGGGAGTCACTGTGAGTAAATATAGAGGTCTGGAAAGTACAGATATTGCCTAATAGATATCATCAATAGAGTAATGAAGTCTAAAATAGCATTCTTGATTTCTTTTATAACATTTAGACTTCCAGAGCCATACAGCAGGTTAGCAGGAAAACTAAGAGCAGATTCTAGGAACAGGAGCCAGCTAATCTTCCTTAGACGTATGCATAAGGAACCTCCTTTATATTCATTGTAGAGAAATAGACCTAGACCTTTTTAGGATTCAGTCCATCCGAAGTATTTCAAATGTCTATTTTAGCGTTAGAGGAATTCTGTCTTAGACTTCATAGTCTACAGTGACTAGATTTCTGCTGATTATACATGGACACTGGGGTGACTCAGATAAAGAGTAGGCTTCTGCATTTAGCAGGAAGAGTTCCACCCTAAATCTTTTGACTAAAGGAACAATGCTTTTCTCTCTGGACCATGAAATAATTCTGAATAAGAAAAAACAAATCTAAGTAACCGCTGTGAATTCCAGAATAAATTCAAATAAACCTTTTGTCTTCACTTAGTTATGCGAAATATGCCTGCTTTGAAATTCTGGACTCAACTGATTGTTTTGTATACTCATCATCAATACTATTCTGTATTCTACCACTTTATTATTCCCAGAGAAGGCATAGGACTTCAGAATGGGCCATCGCACAGGTACATTATTTACAGTCTCACATTATCTTATTTTCACATAGACTACCCCAATAAACCAGTGTCTAGTGAAGGAGGTCCCAAAATACCAGATACATGCATAGTTTCAGTTACTGACTTCTTATAAAAATCCCTTCAACCAGAAAAGATTTCCAGGAATTCTAACTTGCAATTTGTATTCCCATTATATTTAATAACTCTTTATACAATCCATCTAGGTCAGTTTAAATGAATACCTTGTTGCTGCTTAGATGATTATGGGTTGCAATTCATTTAACATGCCCAATGATTCATGTTTAATTTATTGAATTTAATGCAGTATCTGAGTGACCTATGCATGTGTAGTACTTTAAATGCATGCACACCGGCACACACAACCCTCCAAAGCATTTTGCTTAAGTAATCAGCTTATCAATGTATTAGAGTTTGAGATATTGTGTGATTCTTTATGCCACTGTTTAATTTAATGCTACTTGCAATAATGAGTCTGTCTGGGTTGACTGGCTACCTCTCGGGGGATCCATGTCTTTTATGCCAGTAGTAAAGTTTTAAGATATGTCCAGTTCTATGATTTGTTACTCAGGCATCTGTCATGAGCCACTGACTTGTGTTTGAATCTCATTGTATTTTTGTGTTGGGAAACTAATTAGTGAGTGCCCTTTGTTTACAGATGGAAGCATGTATCTTCAATACCTGACAGGTCAAATGACATTTACAAGTAATAATATCTTTTGTAGAAATTATCTTTCTGTATGATAAGGCTCTGTGGGGTATACCTGTGTGATTCCCTGAGTCTTTTGTAGTGAAGTTCTGCATTAGTGTGAGGAGAGTGGAGACTGCCTCTGGGAAATTTGAGCTCTCTTTAAATCCAGAAGTTCAAGTCATTACTTTTGGCAGACCTATATTTTTATGCTATTAGCCTATCCTGTGTTCTGTTTCTGATAAAAGACTGTGCTTTCAGTTCTCATCATGATACTGAATCCTTGCAAGACAAGGGCAATGAAATTATTGAGAAAAATGTTGTTGGCCTGATGAAATCCACATTACCAGCAATGTTTTTTGCTTTAACCACATTCCTTTCATATCTCTAAACCACAATACCCAAGCTGGTGCTTGATATCTGTGATATGAAATAAGGGGAAATTCATATAGCATTCTTATCACCCAGTTCCAGATTTTTTTCTTCCCTCTGTCTGTCTACATGGCCAAATTCTGCTTTTTGTATTCACCAAACCCAGTGACTTTTTTGTTATATGCATTTTCCTGGGTTTTAAGAAGTCCTCATAGTAAGATAACTGACAAGTGACTTTTTTGTTATATGCATTTTCCTGGGATTTAAGAAGTCCTCATAGTCCTCATAACTGAGGAGGACCTCAGTGTAATCAGCTTTGTTTCTGAATTCCGTTGAAGTACCTTAGAAAAAAGAACTCAGAAACTTGATATCTGCAAGATTTTGTATGTTCCATCTGCTAGATATTTGGATTCTAAACAGTGAAGTATAATTCAGTACACTTTTTCTTACCAAATAGTTCCCAAGTAAATATCAACGTGCACTCTAGTGACTACTGAGACATGCTAGTTTTAAATTCCTTTTAACAAATAGACTCCAAATCCCCAAGGAGCAATGGTAATTCCATACTCAGATTTAAACAACTTAATTACACTAAATTATACACTTTAGCAGGTCAGAAAATGTTAAGGGCAAAGTAGTATGGTTGGCTGTCAGCACATCAAAAACATTTGAATGTAGGCTAGAAATATGCCTAGCAGAGGCATCTAGCAGAAAGATCCTAGATCAGAGTTTTTATTGAAAAAAAAGTAAATTTAATGCAAATACCTTTATTGGCCCCATAAACATTTAGAGCTTATAAAGTTAAGATATCAAATTTATAAGAGAAAAATTTACTGGCGTAGCAAATTTTTGCACTGAGTGCTAGTTTATTTCCAGGATCCTCAGAACAGTTGTCTAGCAGAGGTAAAATGGCACAGTTCCATCATTTGAGTTATGATTAATGTCAACTGATATAGAATCATAGAATCATAGAATGGTTTGGATTGGAAGGGACCTTAAAGATCATCCAGTTCCAGCCCCCCTGCCATCAGCAGGGACACCTTCCACTAGACCAGGTTGCTCAAAGCCTCATCCAGCCTGGCCTTGAACACTTCCAGGGAGGACCAGCCACAGCTTCTCTGGGCAACCTGTTCCAGTGTCTGACCACCCTCACAGTGCAGAACTTCTTCCTAATATCTAATCTAAACCTCCCCTCCTTCAGTTTAAACCCATTTCCCCTTGTTTTGTCATTAACTGCCCTTATGAAAAGTCCCTCCCCAGCTTTCCTGTAGGCCCCCTTCAGGTATTGGAAGGCAGCTCTTGACTTGAACTTATTTCTATTGATATCCATTCATTTTAGGAACATTTAAAATACTTCACACATTCATCTAAAATCAAGCTGCAGCAACTTAAACCCATAACCAACTACATACAGATAATCACAGCTTGAAACGACTCCCTGGTCTTTAGCTGTAATGACTTCAAGATAAAACGTGTTTTACCTTCTGGAAAAACCCTAAGAGAAAAAAAAAAAAAAAAAAAGAAGAAATGTTGCTTTGAAGATATAATGTATTTAAAAGATGAGAGGGTAACAAACAAATTTAGTGTCATTAATGCTTTTGTGGGACTGGTGGGACTAAGAATTCCTTCTCAGATGCTATAATTGATAGCAAAATCAGAAACATCCCTGTGAATGTTGATTTTTATGTCATTTTACAATCTTGTTAATTTCTCTCAAGGATAACAAATTTACAGTCACTTGTCTCCAGGGCATAACTCTTGCCCACTTTATGCAGATTTGTCATCTGTTCCCCTAAAAACTCTTGCTGATTCCCCTGTCATTCCCAAATCTAGGTTCTGCAGATCTTGTGGTTCCATGCAAATATTGGAAAAGATTTAGGCAAATCCTTAATAAATACTATAACAGTGATCTAGATACTATAGCAACTGACTGGGCAAACCCAGTAATTTCTTTACTATTTTTTCCATGCTTTAAGGTCTATGAAGTTGAGTTAATCAGTACTAACCATAATGAATTTGCATCTACTCTATGTAAACTGCCATCCAAAGACTGACATTAAAATACTTTTGAATGTGAAGCATCCTACCTAAAATCTGAAATAAGTGTCTCCATTTCAGTTGTGATGATCGTACCTCTTTTTGACCCTTGTAAAAGTTTGGATAGTCCTAGATGGTAGTTCTTCGTCCTCCGAGACTGAGAAATGGACTATTTCTGTAATGAATTCAACAGTGCCTTGGACCCCATATTCAGATGGCTCACTGACAAAGCAAGTAGGGGTTAGAGTGCAGCACCTATCTGGTAACTAGAGTGCTACATTGCTACCTAACTGTCTGGATAACATCACTTGATATTCTGTGGATTTCCTGTAGTGTCTAGGACAAGTTCTTTAATTAACTGATATTCTATTTTATATTTGTAAAGTGAAGACAATAGTTGTAATGGTACTGGGGAATAAATGCATTACAGATTTTGTATGTCTCAGCTACTATGGTAATAGAAGCAATATAATTTCCATAGAGGATCGATTTTTGCTTTGTTTAGCAATATGACTTATGGCAAATCCATGACTGAACCTGATCTTTAGAAATATCTTTGAAGCATATTGTACCATTTTTTATCTGCCAGCTCTTGTGAGAATCCCACGTTAGTTACATTCTGCCTGTGTTACAACTAATGGAGAGTTTATTGTCCTAAATGCATCTTCACTGACAACAAGGCTTCCAGTCTGAGTTTCCTGACAGCAGACTGCTGATTTCAGAAATGATATATTTTTATTGGTGGAAGAGATGCTCCTCTAATTGCCTTTTTTGATGATGTCAATATATATATTACACATAGCTGTTAAATTGCTCAGCAACTTTTAGTAATATATATCCTGTGAGTTGTCACTTTCATTTCATGCTACACAGCTTTTCTTTCTTCCTTTAACTCTGTACAATAGCTTAGTTCCCTGTTCACCTCTGTGTGCTGAGGTTGTGTGATCAGAACAACAGTAGATGCAATCAAAATCACAATTAGACTGTGATTCATATTATGTAAAAGATTCATCATGCCAATTGATGTGAAATGACATTCAGTCTTTAGGCAGTGATTGCACAAGGCTTTAATCTCTCCGCACACTGAACCCTGTACCTATCGTGGTTCAGCAAAGCTTGGTTGTAATCATTTTTGGACTAATGCCTTTTCATGATTTCATTATGGAGAGTATAACAATGACACCTTTTTCTGCTACTTCTTTAAAATGCCAAGGTGTGCTGATTACACAGTTAGCATCCTACATGTAGTTGACCTTTTGGGTAGAAAAGTCTGAGACTAGTGTTTTTTACCATTCAGGGGTTAAGTGTCCTACTGAAGATGGATGACAATTTTTTATTCTTTATCCTCACATTCCTCTTGCCCTTCTTGGCCCACCAGGTCAATCACTTGGCAGCTTTTCAAAGACAAGTGCATATGTGTTTCTTTTATGAGCCCAATCCAAAAAGCAGGCATTTGTGTAATTTCTAAGATGAACAAGTATCTTACATGAGAAGACTCTTCTAAATGTCAATTTTCAGGAAAAGTGACTCCTAACCATAGCCTACTTCTTAATGTAATTTCTTGCAGATATTGAAAATTAGACTTTACATGGGCATCTCAGAAAGACTGCAAGTATCACTCCAGACCTCTGACCCAAGCAGAGAGTGACTGGTGTGTGTGTGTGTGTATCAAGAGCAAGATGTGGAGTAAAAGCATAACTCCACATAATGCTTACTGATTGGAAACTGAGCAATGACTAGACAGGCAGGGGTTTTCCAGC
The DNA here is from genome assembly GCF_000700745.2 of Antrostomus carolinensis. Lineage (NCBI taxonomy): Eukaryota > Metazoa > Chordata > Aves > Caprimulgiformes > Caprimulgidae > Antrostomus > Antrostomus carolinensis. The sequence continues at coordinate 28,630 of NW_010329467.1, read as the reverse complement.
CTTGAATTCTAAGTAGAAGTGGATTTGTCTTTAATGGCTGTGAATGACAAGGAATACAGAGATGCTAATGTGCATGACTAAACTCTCGTTCAAAGAACTGAGTATGACTGAGTGGCACTTATTTTTCATTTGTGAATAACTTATCTAGATGAAAAATCCTTTGAGACATATATATCAAAATAAAAAATCAGAAATATGTAAATTGTTATGTCTTTGGTCAATAATTGAAAACATTCATTTCCAGAACTGTAAAAAATCTGTCTTTGGCTATTTTGGAATTCACACTGTGTCCTATTTCATTAAGCAGCAAATACAGATGATTAAGGATCAGCCATAAGCTGTAGTCATTGACTTCTGATAGAATACTTTGAATCTGTCTGTGCTGAGTTCTTTTAATTAACTATTTTTTCTGCAGGATCAAAGAGAACTGGAGCCAAAACCCACTGAAAACAGGGGATCAGATAAAGTTTGAACAAAAAAAAATTATTCTGTATTTGGAAATCCCATTTTCCTGTTCACACACATGCTGTAGTGCACAAATTATGTCCCCAAGCAGAGTTCTGGAGACTTTCTGAATCCAATAGGGACTTTGCTGTTACTGTGACTTTCTGAATCCAATAGGGACTTTGCTGTTGTTACTGGTTTTTTTTACTGTTGTTTACTGTTGTTGCTGTTGTGAGTGGGAGGATGAAGAGACATGGTAAACTAATGAAAAAACCTTGGTTTCTTCAGAAGCCAAAGTGAATGATATCAAAGGGATTTTTAACTCTTACCAGGAAAAACAGTCCTTTTAAATTTCCTGTACAGCAGTCTTAACAAGTTACTTTTATAGGCAAAAGTAGTTGGCATATATGTAAGTTGGCACTGCTGAAAACTGTGTTCAGCTGCTGTATATATGGAGAGTATTGTAAAATTATAATGCAGTTGAATTTTTCATGAGAAAAAGTTGTGGTTGGTTTGGGTTTTTTGGAGGATTTCTTAGGGGTTTTTTTGTTTGTTGTTTTTTTCCCAAAGGTAAATCTTGTACTTGTATGCATCAAATACATTGCACCAGATTACGACCTCTGTCTGATGAAGATTTGGATTCCATTCCATGTTCTTGTGGTTTGATTCCAGTTTGTGCACCACTTGTAAAGCCTCGCAAATCATGGCATACCAAAGATGTCTTTATATGCTGTCACTCTGAAATTCTTCATTCATAGAAGCAGTGCATGTGCTATAAGCTACAGAAAGGTCAAATAATTTCATCCATTTTAAGAAAAAATAACTCTGTTGTTAAAGCTTTTCCCTAAAAGGTGATTTCTATTCTTTTACATTTTGCCTTATAGCCCTCACCATTGATAAGAATTAAAATTCACCAGTCTTTATGGATCTTCAATACCTTTAACAACACTGTGCCATACTATGTAAATGTAATCACTTATTACTATATGAGTAATATGGAAAGTCGCTGGTGTAGCTGAGCTTTGCATAAAGGTATTTTCAGTTCCTAACCAAATATATATATATAAAAAAATGCCCTTTAATTTCTAAGATTTCACAGCTGTGGCTCATTCTTTCAGGTTCTAGTCTTTTGAGCAACAGGAGTAAAAAGTTATATTTACTAGGTAAAATCTGTATATTTCCTGTTGATTCTAGGAAATTTACTGTATCTCATGGGAAGAAATAATAAAAATCAGTAATTACTCAAAAATATCAATATTGATTTCCTGCAAATTTTCTGTTTATTTGTCTACCAATATAACTATCTGATACTGTCCTAGTTTTTGCAAGGATAGAGTTTTTTCTTCTTAGTAGCTAGAAAGCACTGTATTTTGGTTTCAGTGTGGGATTTGTTATGAGAAGAATGTTGATAAGGTGCAAGGACATGGTGTTTGGGTAGTTTGCAAGTGCAAAGGAAGTGTAGTAACTAGCAAAACTGAGAACTGACAGTTGGTTATACCCATAAGGTATTCCATATCATATTATGTCATGATTAGAATATTAACCAGGGCTGAAACGGGGGGAGGATTCTCTCAGGAATCGATTGGGCTTACTTTTCTGGGATCACCATTTCAGGTTTGGGGTTCCTTTTTGCCCCTCTGGGATGGTTATTAGGAGGTGGTGGGCAACTGTAGGGGGCATAACTTTTTTTTTTTTTTTAATATATAGATATAGTTGTTATCATTATTATCATTACTATTTCAATTTTATTTTACTCCAGTTATTAAGTTGTTCTTATCTCAACCTACAAGTCTCCTTACCCTTACCCCTCCAATTCTCCCCCCTATTCCCTGGGTGAGGGGGAAGAGTGGGGCAGTGCGAGTGGATATGTCTTGTTTGGCTGCCAGCTAAGTTAAACTATCACACTGATACCTAAGACTGGGAGAACAAGGCCAAGGAAAACAGTAGTGGTTTCCTGAGCAAAAATGGTGCACCAAATCAGTAATCCACAAAAACATGAAGGTCTGGTTTCTCAGCAGTTGTAAAACTGTAGAAATACCTCACGTATACCTTCATTTATTATTTTGTTGTTTTCAGATAATGTAACTATAAAAGAAATTGGATATTTTTCATTACTTTTGTTCATTGCTTTTGGAAATTGTTAATTGGATAATGTTTAAATTTAATTAATACAGACACTAAAAGTTCACGAGGAGCTGAAAATTCTCTGAAGCACTTTTGCAGAACAATATCTACATGTTTTAACTTTAAATGTCATATTGCTACTTTTTAATTCTGACATAACTAGACTCACAAAAAAACTGTGTGCAAAAACAGAAATAGGGAAGGGGCAGGCACATGATTGTTAGCAATCTGTGACTTAGCAGATTGGTTCTGGTCTACGTTTCATGTGGAAATGGTGGACCAGACTCAAAGTCTTTCAGATACAAACATCTTCCTCTTAATGCTCCATCCTGCAGTATTTTATTAGTACATTACTTCTAGCTTCTTGACAGAGACTATATAGGCATAAGAAATATAAAGTTTTAAAAAAACCAAGCCAGAGAATCATAGAATGTCATAGAATTATAGAATGTTGTGAGTTGGAAGGGACCCACAAGGATCACGGAGTCCAACTCCTGTCCCTGCATAGGACAATCCCAAGATTCAGACCATGTGTGTGAGGGCGTTAAAGAAGACATTAGGGAAGATAATTAAAAAAATCAGTGCTTATATAATGCAAGTAAGCCTGATCAAATTATTTTCTCTCTTTGCATTCTTGAAGCAAAATTCAGATGTTGTACTCAGAATCTATGTATTTTGTATCATTTTGTACTTAACGCACGCTATAGACCTGGTGTTGACTGAATTTTGACTCCCCATGGGGAGTTTGAGCTTACGTAAAATCAGCTCATCTGCCCTGGAGAGAGTCTTATGATTCAATTCAGGAAAACACTTAGGTACATGCTCATCTTAAGCATTAGATATGACTATTGAAGTCTATGAAACTAATATGGTAATAAACACTGAAGTGTTTTATTTATTTGGATAAGGAGCACAAAGAACATGAGCAGTAAGAGAAAATGAATAATTTTGGAGAGCTTTACTAGTATCTAGAGAATGATCCCCAAAAAAAAAAAAAAAACAGCATTTGCCTGCTGTGGAGTCTGGTTTGGCTTCCTCAACTTTGTACAATGCACATAAAAAATCTGTATGGTATCTCCTGTTGTGAGCTGAAAGCAGCATAGCTTCATAAACGCAGTGCTGTTCCCAGGATTATATGTTTCATTTTCCAATTCTGTCTTCAGTAAGGAAGGAAATATGATAACTGCTGACACAGACAGACTTAGGAGAGATCACTCAATCTATTTAACATATGTATACATTTCACTGGTAACGTTTAAATTGCCAAAATCTATCCCAAAAGCCTTTTACAAGGAAACATTCAGCTGGCCATTCGATTTTGATAGATGTTATTTTTTTTTCTAAATGAGTTTGACGTTCATTATAATAGAAACATATGTCGATGGTAACAGTGTTGAGGGCCATGTGCCAATGTTCCTTTGTTGCTCCTTCCAGCTCCTTTCTGGAATCCTGGCTATGCTCAGGTTGTTTCCGGCTAGGACTGCAGATGTTGATTTTGCTCTTCTACTCACCGAGCAGTAGACATGTTGAATTATACCTACCACTACCTAGATGCTTTATGCCCCTGTAATTTTAGTCAAAACCAATCTACAGGTATAAATTGAGATTAGAGAATTAGTTTTCATATGTGAACATATAACATTAATTATTACTTTCCCATCTCTATCCACCTGTGGTTTGTCCTTTCTTCTCTCTCTCTGTTGATTCGGTGTTGCACTATCACTTTGGAAGGTAGTGCTTTATATCTAGATAAATAGCACTACCAAGAGATAAACTTTTCTTAACATACCTTCAGCAAGAATTTAGAGATATACATTTAGAAATTTAAATTTAACTTCAGAAATGCTGTATTTCACTAAGGGTCTGTGTAGCAGACTAATATAGTTTTGTCATCACTTTCACCAACCTTTGCCTCTAACCCTGGCAGGTCTAATGCTGGTAAAGTCAGTATAGCACTTTGAAGAACATCATCTAGTGGTATGGGAGTCACTCACAGTTGCTCTCAGATAGCACATTAGGAACAAAGTGAATCCTATATAATGTCACCTGTTGAGCTCGGAGTATGACAGCCAGCAGCAGGAGTTTCATGACTTGTGCCATGGCCCTGAGTGCTCCCTACAACCTCTTCCCCACTCCTAGCAGCCTAGCTGACAGTCTTCAAGATCTTCTCAGATATGGTGTCACTGTGAAAACTTGGATCAGTCTTTTGTTCAATGAGCTGTGTGGGAAAGATCTGTAAGCAGTCTCATCTGGGATCTTCACCTGTGCAACACCTGCCCCTGGCTCAGGAGTTGCATTTAAGCTCAGGCTTGCTCTTTGCCTGGGCTATGTTGTAGGTATGCCTGCTCCTGCCCTTGTACCTTGCTGAATCTGGCCTTGCCTTGCTGGCTTGCCTTGTCTTTACTGCAGGCCTGCCTTGTCTGGATTTGTCTGGAGATCACTACACTGGTTGATGATCCTGATTATCATCAGACCTGCTGCTCTTCTTGCTTGGGTTTTGTGGGATATTACCTCTGCTTGATTTGCTGTCACCTTTGGCTTCTGGCTCACCTTCCCTTTGGAGTAGCCCGCACTTGCTGTGAAGTGATAATATAAGATTTATAAAATGCATTTCAATTAACCTAAGTTCGCCTCTCCTACAGTTAATTCTCCATTGTATATTTTATAATTTTAGATTATTTAGATGTTTTACCCTTTTCTGTACCAAGCTCTTCCTTGTTTTACCTTGACCCATTTAAATCTTTTGGCGGTTTAGGTGGGCATTTTAAAATACATAAATAATGAACAAATTTGTTGTTTGCAAATTCCTTGTGCTCTCACTAGCTGCAGTGTCTCGTTCCCATTTTTTTCCTTGTTGCTGGTAGGCCTTTCCACCTTAACAAACATCAAAACTTACACAATGGCAAGGAAGAAATACCGTGTAGCAGCTTTAGCTTGTAATTCCCTTTTTTGTTCTACTTCAGAACTGGGCAAAATAGTAGTTGCTTGTATTTAATTAGATTAATTTTGCTTAGAAGCTGCTGATTCATCAAAATATACTTATGATTACCAGTCACTTTTGCAGAATCTCTTCAATATAAGCTTTTACATCAGAGTATATACTACTGATTTCACATAAGATAATTATTAACGGAAACAACTGAAGAAAGTATTACAAAATGACAGCAGGTAAAGCATAAGGAAAAAAAAAAACAGAACAAGGAAAAAAGAAAGAAATTAAGGGAAACTAAGGAAAAATTAAGGAAACTCTAATTAATGCTTGCTTGAGGCAACTTCAGTAATACTCCAAACCCATGGCAGAACCTTGTTAGTATAAAATAGCACATAGAAATGCACTTCCTAACAGCTATGCCCAGCTGATATGGAGCAATCCATATAAAGGGGCTGAGATTCATGTGAAATTTCTGCATTCTGCAACTTAAGTATGGAATATTTAAATTTTCAGATTTTTGTATTACAAGTGTTAAATTATTTCTCCCAAATTAGTCTATGCCTTTTAGAAATGAGATGAAATTCTGAAAATATAAAATAGCAAGATTTTTTCTTAAGAATATGTTGAAGCTATTAAAAAAAAATCAGGAAAGACAAAAAAATAAACTTCTGTGGGAAAATAATACTTTTTTTTTACATTTGCCTCCAGCTGGGATGAGAGAAATTTTTCTACAAGCTTATTAAGGTTTTAATAATATAAAATGAAGAGAGAAAGAATATTAGCTTTGTTTTGTCAAAGAGTTAAGCTTATATGTTACCCGTACATCCTTCTCTAAAATAAAGTATGTAATAAATATATTTCTCTTATGCTAGTGGTATTCCTGAGTGTAATAAACGAATGAAAGATGAAGGGAGGTATTTGGAAAGGAGGGTTCACTTTGATTTGTGGGCAGCACATCACAAATCTATCTGTCTGTTCTTTAGACTTTGAACAGACTGAACACTGAAATACACTATGAGCATTTGAAAACAGCGTGTAACAATCTGCCCGATGGAGTTGCAAACTACATGTTCTGCACACTGCTAGAGGTTTGAAAACCCAAGCAGACAAACAAAATGCAAACATTTTTGCTAATGAACTACCCAAAATCTCAAACGTTGGTTGTATATTTCTCTCACTTTCCTACTTTTCTTGTTTTCCTTTACTGATCTATATTTCATTTGCTTTTCCTGTACTTCAAATAGATCCATCTTACAACCTTTATATTTAATTTTATGGACTTCTAATGTTGGTCTTAAATTGGATCATACCCTTTACTTGACCAAATTTCAAAACTAAATCCAGGCCAATACTGGATTGATGTCAATATTAAGCCACTATTCTGGGCTTATATTTAGATATAATTGTGTGTGTTTAACCAAGGGTAATTTCAACTATTTCTGCCTTACGTACACAAAACTGCCAATCTGAGCTATGCATAAATAACTAACCAACTATGCAGAAAGCACAGAGTACAGTGTAGACATGTTCTCTGGATCCAGTCTGTGAAAGGAATGAGAGGGATTTTTTTTTTTTTGTCTTAAATAGTATTTTCTCTCAAAATACTCTATGTCTTCTTATGTATATATCTAGACTCAACCTTGCTTATGTATATATCTAGACTTAACCTTTAAGGGAGAGAGATATTTTGAGACTTCCTCTAAGGGCTATGGTAAAAGACCTTTAAAGAATTTTGTTTCTGTCTTTCAAGTCAGCTGTCTACACTCACACATATGCCACAGGTTATGTCTCCGTAAGAGACCTGGCAGAAATGTGTGTGTGTGTGCCTCAGGACCTTTCCACTCTGGGATCGTAGCATAGACCTTTGATAAAGGTGAGGTTGAAGGCATCTGTCTATGTGCTAGAGCTCCTGCAGCTTAGGCACATATTTTCTTCTGATGATTCTCTAATTAGTGTAGTGTCCTCCAGGATTGCTTTGGAACAGACAGAAGTGGTAATTTCTTAAACTGTTGCAACAAAAGTCACTAGAGCTCATCTTCCATGTCATTAAATATTAATTATATATATATATACACACAGCGAGATATGCACACAGAGTTAATTCATCCCTTGTGTAATGCTGTATGTTTAAAAGACAAAGAAGCAGTGTTGGTTTTCTGGTTTTAGTAAATCGATGTCTTTGTCCTTAGAGACAGCTATTTTGTGTGTTATAATAGAATCAAACATTGTCTAGAGTAATATTTTTTGTTTCACACAGATAGATAGATATCCATTTGCCTGAATGAATTTAAATTTTGATGTCATACCAATTATATATGCATATACAAAACTTTTGTGAATAAATTAGGCAACTAGCTCAAAAAATATGTCCACCTATGGCTAAAAAAGTATTGTTTATAAAGATACTTATTACCCTGTGTGTGCCTACTATGGGCACAGGTGCTTTCAAAGAAAAAACATCTGAATTTTGATGATATAAATAGCAGCAAGACAGATTATTACTGTGCCCCTCTGAAAGTTTTAGCTTTTTAAATTTTTTCTTCAAAATTATTTTCAGAACAATTAAGTTCATTTAATTATATTTGTAAAATGTTTTCATGTTACTATTCATACTGGATAATTTTGAAAGGGAATATTATAAGTTAAATGATGTGGAAAAGTACTAAATGTTTTATAAATAAAAGAGAGGGGAAAGAAATTTTATTCTTTTCCTCTTTTAATAAGAATTTTACCAAGTAATTACAATAAAAAAAAATTAATAGTATCATATTTGGTACTATTACTGTCTTCTACACAGCACAGATGTTACTGTGCTGCTTTTTCACTGCTTTTGTCTGTTTGAAGAGCTGAAATAGAACAATTTATATTTTTCTTTTTTTAAAGAACATCTTTGACAGTTTCATCATGATATGATACTGCACAACAATCAAACCACTTTTTAATTGAAAGCTTGCTTTTCATTAATGAGTAATTTTTTTTTCCTTTATTTTACATTTTTATTTGAATACTTTAATTTTTTTAAGTGTTTGAGTAAGTGAGGAGCTGATAAAGCTATTGACAGATGAGTAGAAGGAAAGCAAGACCTGTTACTGGGTCTTGACAGTGCTGCTCCAGTTCCTTCCCACCATGCAAGCTCTCTGATTCTGCTGGTCCTGGGCCTCCTTTAAAATAACCACTTCTGATTCATGCATAGAGGAATATCCTGCAATATATCAATATACAGGTAAAGTATTTATATGCATTTAATTGCTATAGTGCCAATTCTTATTTCAGTTTTTATGCTGTGTGTATGATGTGTCAACAAATACAAAGTTTATAGGGTTTCTGTACTCTGAGCCTGCCTTGTACAGTGGTGTGTTTTTATTTTCCCTCAATAAGCTGTCCTAGGAAGCAGCTAGATGGTACATGACTATTTATTGACAAAGAGGAACCTCCTTCTCCATTATGTTCTCCCTGACATTACCTTTTCATGAACTAGTTGTTGCACCTGAGTAAGTAAAACCTACTGACAGACCATTGTGAGTTTCTACTTGTGAGTTTTCCTGACTTAGACTGGTTGAGCCTACCTGATGCTGTGTCGTACCATGAAGTCATAACAGTCCACATCTCCCCACTGTTTCATTCCATGACATAGATATTTCCTTGGTAAATATCATTCAAGTGCCCAAAGCTCTGTTGGACAGCTGGGCTTTCATAATGCTGATTCACGAAGGACGTAGTAATAGCAGTGCACAGATAGGGATCTACCACTGAAACACGATTAAATAGATCTTCCATGCCCTCTTTGTAAAGTAAGTGATCAAAGAGTGAGTCTGGAGGCAAAATCTGGTTGGCTTAATAAATAAGGATTGAAGAAAGAAGGACAACAGAGTTGAAAGAAGGACAAGGAGTTACAATTTGATCCAGTCTTCCTAATAGGAATGACATGGTCCTCTGACATTCACAGGGCCAACACAAGTAGAGGTTTTTTTTGACCCTGATAAGTGATTTTTTATGAGCACAAGGATCTAATGAATCAGTTATCATGACCTGTCACCTCCCCCGGTGCTTTTAGATGCTTTTTTCACTTCAAAAAACTTTTTTTTTTTTTTTTTTTTTCTCAGAACAGTTCATTTTATGAACTACTTGGTATTCAAATATTAGATTGTAGAAAGCTTTGCTTTACTCACAAGACTGGTTGATTCACAAGACTCTGATTCTGATATAATTTTCCATTTGTTCATGTATACATAATATACTGATATAATATATATAAGGATATACTGATATAATATATATAATATTCTGATATAATTTTCCACTTGTCCATTTTCCAATGTAAGACATTGCCAGGACAGCTAAGATAAAGATTCTAAAGTATGTGGTTGTTCAAACCAAATAAGTACTTTGGCAAAGTATTAATTTTAGATATTTTTCCTAGCATGGCCTCTCTCTTTTAGTTCCTTCAATTATTCTTGTTGACAGAACTTTGTCATTTAGGAGCATGGGATAAATTAAATTGTTGGCCAACATCCAGCCAACTTATTTAAGCTTATACTAGGTATGAAAAGTACTGAAATCCACCTATGGAGCCTACCTCATTGTTAATAAGGATAGCATAAAGTAATCTGAAATGAAGGAAGGACTTTACAAAAACTAGCAATCTTGATTCTAGTAATGCTGGACATCACTTGAATGAAACAACTTTTCTTGGTTGCACAAGTCAGCAAGGTTGCACAAGGTACTTTACCACAAGTGGTGAAATCCTGCTGACACCTTTGATCGTAATCCCACAGCTTTCAAGTGGCAATTTAGCCCAGAATCTATGAAATAAAATGTGTTGTAGCTTTCCCCTGTAGCAGAAAGTGATAGTATTAAAAGTTGCAACAGTTTAGCAGTTTACTGGCCTTGTTGCACTTCACGAGCGTTGTGCCAGATTACTCCAAGTATAGTGGATGCTTTTTTGCATCAGACAGCTGAATAATCAGAAAGCCTAACATACAAATAGAGAAAATTTGCTTAGACTTTCGTTGCCATAGGGGAAAGCATATAGTGAGGCTGCAGCACTGTTACACACTTCTCAAGAATAAATTTTTATCTAGGTCTTGGTTTTTACAAAGTATTGTGATCTGATCAGGTCCTCAGAGTAGGGATTTTTTATATTTTTTTTGTTTTTATTTTTTTTCCCTCTTCACTAGACAGATGCATGAGCAAACAGTAGGAGGGCTGGCTCATCTCCACTGATAATACCATGCAGGGTGATTTTGGCATGTGACTCACTTTCTTCTTTGACTCTAAAAGACATTTGAAAAAAGAGTGGCACTAATTTAAATAGATTTCCCATAAACAGGATTTACTAAAAAAATTATAAAAAAAAATATCCTTGCTTTAATCTCATATTAAAAAGTATAGGAAAGAAAAAGACTACTATGATCTTCCAGCATTTCAAAATGTCATTGAAGAATGAAAATATTCTCTTAGTGAATAAATAGAATGTGTTTGGAGAAATGTACTTGCAGTAAAGAATTTTTACCTCCATGCACATCACTGCTTTCTTAGTCTGTCAAGGAAAAATAATGCTTATTGCTACCTCCTGCTCTTTCATAGCAAGACCCTCATCTAACCTTGACCAGGGTCCTGGCATGGAATGAATTGATAAGACATACTTCATTTAGGATTAAATAATGAGACTGACAGAGCCTAGAGGGACTTGCAAGCCTAATGGAGAGTTTATCAGCACTCTTACGGAGGAAAAACAATATGACTTGGATTAGTTGCTTCCTATGTGCCGGTCATTCAAGACAAATGTACCCAGCAGGCTAATCTAATGTGCTCTCCCAACATTTTAAAGAACATCAAATGTGTTAAATATGTGAAAGAGAAGTATTCTTAGCTAATACTTACTGGAATATGTATTACTCCACTTTCTGAGGTCCCTTTCTTTGTCCTTTTTTTTAATCCATGCAGGTTCTCCTATGATCCAGTGGATTCTGTTACATTGTCTATGGTACAGGAAATGTCATTGAGTTTCCCTTCTAGCAGCCTAGCTCCAAGCTGAAGTGTTTTATTGTATGTGACATAAAGAGTTTGCCAGAGATACTTTTCACATATATTTTAGGAGGTCAGTAAGACACTTGATCCCATTTCTAGTGTTGGAAAGAAAAGAGTGTCTAAGATCTGACTGGCACTCCATGTGTAAGAACACACTTGAACACAAATAATGCAAGCAGCTACATGATACTCTGTTCTTTTGGTGCCTATCTATTTTCTTCCCAAAATACTTAAGCCAGTCTAAATTTGCACTCTAGAAACAAGCTCAGAAATAGATCCAATTTAGTTTTCTCCACTAGCAGCCTAGGTTCTACTGTTAATATCACTCTTTATACATATCATATCAGATTAAAAGCTAAAAAGAAAAGAAAAATAAAACCACAATAAACTGTCACTGAAAGTAATGAGTCAGAATAATCTGTCTACTGATGAATCTCCATGAATCATCATGCTACAGAGTTACTTGCCTGCGATCTCTCTCCTGTCCCCGCATTGCCTTGCAGAACACCAGTTAGCACAAGCCAAAAGCATGCCAGGAAGCATGCTAGCAGTTTAAAACTACTGATGATGACCTGTCCATGCATTAGTTTGTGTTCTGGTCCTGTTCAGTTTCCTGGTATAGATGGAGGCTACAAATTTTGCTTTCTTTGCCTTATGTTGATCTCTTCCTAAAGAAGAGATGTGGTTCAGACTTGGAACTCAGGGCCTTTTATAGAGCAGGGAGAGAGAAGAGTATATCCTTTAGACCAAAGGCCAGGGATGTACTGGAGACAGTTCTGTTCTGCACATACTCAGTAAAACTGGATGTAAAAGGTTACCTTTTCCTATATCACCTTTAAAACTTGTGTTCAAAAAATATAACCTGACTACTTTCTAGTGAAGTTCTTAAACCTGTATAAGAAATGTAAGTCTACCAACAATAGGTTTTCTTCCATTAGTTTTTCACAGACCATGAAGAAATATTTCATAAATCTTATCCAAAAACAGATGTATTCCGTCACCTCCAGCAGCTGAAATCAACCATGGGTGGTTTCAGCATCCACAGAATCCTATATCTAGGCAACTCCAGAACTTTTTTTTAGGATCATCAAATATGATCCTAACTGCATTTAAATATCTATAAGGGTGAATGCCGCTGCAGACCTGATTTCCTTAATATACTTCTGTGTTGTTGCAGACTTTATTTTCCTTAATATTCTTCTGTGATTTGGGGACCTGACTTCTACTGTCTTTTTCTCAAACACTCACAGGATTTCTTAAAAATCCAAATATAACATTACAAGAAACCATTCCACTATACTTCTTAGAAAAACAGATTAATGACTGAAGAATAAAAATGAATAAGGTATTTATATATTTTTTTCATACTTTGATGATTTGTTTCTGTTCCAAACCTTCAGTCTTTCCTTTGTTGTACTTTATTTCCTTCAGCTTGCTCATAAACTGTATTTCAAGTCAGAGACTGGGACGCTCCCTTTGTATTTCAGTCAGAATGTGACATCCAGTATTTTTACTTGCTGGGTAGTCTTGTCTTCAGTGTAAGAACACACACATTCTCAATCTTCTAGATAATCTTTGCTTAGAGTTCTCAGTGTATTATTTATACAACTTTGTAGTAGGTTTTACAACTTTACTATCTATACAAATTTGCTACATTATAAACATGTGAAAGCCTGATTCTCATTTTTTACCGTGTGTTTTGAACAACATTAACATCCTGAGAATTTTCTGTTATCCAACTTTGTACCTATTATTTAGATGATTTTTTTTTCTATTAGCCATAAGTAATAATTTATTTCTCTTCCCTTTGCACTGGCAGCAACAGTGCTTTATTTTATTTTGCAAGACTTCTTTTGGTTCGCACATATATTTTTGGTGTTATAGTTTAGCCTGACTTTTCAAATGTGGTTAACAAAAAGAAGGCACCTATACTGGAGGTTAACATCACTTCTAAATTCTAGATGACTATGTTTGGAAAATAGGTCCTTTAAAATAATTTTCCTTTGCATGTCCTTGCTGTAATAAATGTCTGTCTCTATGTTTCATTATGTGACGTAGGTGACCTGTGAGCATCCAGTCTAAAAGCCTTTGACCTAGAGTTTTTTCAGATCTTAAGAGATAAAAAATGTGGCCTGTTAGTTAGATAACTAAAAATGATTCTTTTCTTCAGATAAATAAGTAACCATCTTCTGACTTCTGAGTTGTAAAAGTGGAAGTGTTACATGACTGTTCATCTAAGATAACTTTAACTGGCTTTTATGGTAGGCACTGGAGGATGCCAGTTATGGGAGCATCAAGACCCAGGGGAATATACCATAATGGTGTATATTAATTTTGATTTTATGCACTGTACATTACATGAAAATTTTAAGAGATATATTATAAAATGTGGTACTCATTTTAGAAGCAGCACACCTGTTAATCAATTTCATAAAACTCAGTTCTCCACTGTAAATGCCTATGAACGGTTTTCTTTCAACAAGCAGTCTTAGAACTACTTGTGCCCTTAGCCATAATTTTCATTGCAATTAAAATACATGGTAAAGAAACTGTTCTCTAGCAATCTGTGAAATTAAAAGTATGCTTTTACTGGTGGAATTTTCAGCAGCCTGATCTAAATCTTATCAAGTTTATTAGGAATACTTCCTGTATACATCGGCTAGAACTGCAACATGAAAATAATTTACTATTATAAAAGGAATTACCTGTATAACATGTTTGCAATAAACTGTAAGATAAGATTTATTTTAATGATTGTAATGAACTTACCATAAAAATCCTAGGTTTGCCACAGATTACTTTTAGAACCTTGAACAAATCATTCAAACTGTCTACTTTATTCCCCTACCTGTAAAACACCTCCTTTGTTACAAGTTTATAACATCTTGTTTATTAATGCTTCACATTCTTCAAGTCCATGATGTGTTTGTACAGGATCTAGAGTAGTGAAGCTTCTTGACAATTGTGGCTTCCATACACATTCATAACTGAAATATATAAGAGAAGGAACAGGCCTATTCTTTAGTCTAGATGGCACTTCAATATAGTAACCACTTTACTTACATGCCTATTGTATAACTGAAAATTATGAGCCTTTCCAAATATTTATACTCATATATTACAGTGGGATATCTCTGCTAAGATCTTTACAAGCCATTCCACAGCCCTTCTGATGTATCTCCTTCATTTAATTTTCCAGACATGTACATTCTATGGTGATGAACTCATAACCAAGATTAAACGACTTGAGCCTGACTGAACAAAGTCACGGTTCTACCTTTTCTAGGGACTCCAGAGCTCCCAGGATTTCTGCATACTCAGTTTTCATTAATTCTAATATACCTGTTCCTGTTAATGCAGTTTTGCTGACCCCTTCCTAAAGAACTTGATCACTCACCTACTTCTTTATTTTCTGTCATGGTATTTTTCACAGAACTGTGCTTAATAACATAAAGTAAATCTTCAGTGCCTTTCCCTTTTTCTGCTGACCCAAAAATGGATTAGGTGAGCATGTAGGATGTATATTTTGATTGATCTTTCCTCTCATAGATCTTACAGTGTAATCTGTGCAATATAAACATGGAGGTGAATATATGCTGATGGGCAATTCTCTGTTAGGGTGAATTTAGCAATGTGTTTTGGCTGAACTAACAGCTCACTCCTGTGCTAGTGTCTCACTACTGCCCTCTCCCCTACTCTTAGGCATAGATTTCCACTTTTTCCCTTGCACCATTCCTGGAGATTTTCAAGTTCCTGGTGGAGCCGAGTCTGCTCACTAAGCCAGCAGAAAACTAACACATGGCAATTTAAAAATGGTAATTTTGGTGTATCTGCTTATTGAAAGATCAGCCAAATTACTGTACTAAACAGTAGTGAGTTGTAGATCATCTCAGTCATACAAATAATACCTTTAGAAAATCCTGACCTAGATTTTCTTCATTATTTCTCAGGCAAGAGTAGGAGGGACATCCTGGCCAGCAGTGTCCAGTTGTGGCCACAAAATTAAAATTGTTATCTTCAGTTTAGTTGAAGTCTCACCCTAAAGGCTGACATCTGATGGTAAAAAAGTCAATCTTTCGATTCAAATGATTATGCACTATGAAGATAAAATTTGTGAATGTGAGTAAAATACATGTTTTTTGCTTTCTCTCAGTGTTCTGTAGGTAAATAGATTTACATTTCTCAATGTAATAACTATAACAGTACTTTTTGGAAGCAGTATGAGCTCAAATCAAAAGAAAACTATTTCCTTCACTCTAACCAGTCTTGAATTGGATTTTTAAAATTTCAGATATTTACTGTTTGTCATAAGTGCAACATGTTCCTAATTCAACAACAATTAGCAATATGTTTAAAGTTTCTGCTTGCTTGTAAATGTCAGTGGTTTAGTGATATCTAGTCATCTGTTTATGTTATTTCCCTAGAGAAAAAAAAGACTTAGGCAATAGATTGAATGTTTTGTACAATAGGCCATATCTACCGCAACCAAGTAGAAACAATGCACTGCCTGTTTAAAGAAATATTTGTTAAACACTGAAATGGAGTTTTAGTCAGAGTTCAAAAATATTCACCCTTCTAATGTCAGTATGTAAAATGCTTTCTCAATGACCTAGCAATTAGTGATGAAAGCTAATTTTGAATGAGTCAGTGAGAAGGAAAAAAGAAATTATGGTAAGTTTGTTCTGGTATTTTAAACCTTAAAAATAGTTCTGATTGTTAAAGCTAAATCTCTGATAATTTTCATTTACATTTTCATAAAAATGCCTTGATGATCTCCAGTTTTGACCTGTGTTTCCTGATTCATCTGAACAAACAAATGGGATGAATACTGATAGGTAATCTAATAAACAGAATGTTAAAAATACTGTGTTTTTTCTAATTCTTATGAAACAGAAATAAAGACAGGTATGGTATAAAATGGAAAGATCAGAGCTGTGTATCTTTGGAAAAGTTTCTCCTTGATTACCTGGAAATAACTCATATTGTGTTTTGTTTGTTTTCTTGAGGAAGCCAAACCTACATAAGAAGTTATTCTATTAGTTAAGATTTTTTTTGTGTGTGTATGTACAAAGCTTCTAAGATTCCTTAAAACACTTTTTATTTCAGCTGTGTTTGAAGTTACAAAAGGTACCAAAATATATCTTTGCTGTCTTTACAGCTAACAAAATAAATGTTGTGGAGGAGTTGTAATGCTTCCTATTTCCATCAGAGGGTACTATAAACATGCCTAAAACTTACTTTTTTGGTTTCATCTGCGAAGAAATGTACGTTTCTTTCAGTCTGGGATTTCCTGATCATTTTCAATGTTTATAAAATCTGTGTACCATCAGGTATATTTACCTTCCTGAAAACATGAGTGGTTTATGCTGCCTTATTAAAAACATTTGAAAACAAGTTTAACAAACATTCCCTTTTAAATATTCACTGGATAGTCTCTTTTAAAAAGGAGTCTTCCAAAATTTCTGTGTGTAAAATACCAATGTGTATGGAGGTAAAAAATGTTCCTTATGTACAGAACATCTTACATATCCTGGCAGTAAAAATATACTTTATTTCTCTATAGATGCAGAAAACAATTCTGTCAACAAAGACAGAGCTTGAGAACCTGAAGTAGTATACTCAACATAGCTTGTACTAACACGTTTTACAGAAAAGCAGCAGTCACCTGTCAGTGACTGGCTGCCCTTGGGACAGATGCTCTTTAGTATGTGAGTCGATGGCCTGTGGGTGCTGCTCCTGTGCTGGTGCCATGCTCACCTGCAGAGTGGGTGTTCTGGTACACTTCAGAGAGTTGTTCAGGTTCAGCCACCTAAGTTGTTCTTCTTTGTACTTATTTTCACATTATTTTCTCTATGGCTTTTTATTCATGTGACGAGTTGATTTTCCATGTGAATAGTGTTCATTTGTACAGCAAAGGCATTATTCGTCTTCAAGAAAGACATATTTAGCAGTTATTTTCTCTCTTTTTTAATGATAATCTTTTTTCTGCTTAGTTTGTCACCCAGGCACAAAGGAGCAATGATGCCATGCACCTTTGATGACCACAAATAAGAAGAAACAAGAAATGAGCAGTTCATGAACAATGCATGGGGGGAAATGTGTTCACAGGGCCTGGCAGGCAGTGCCTGTCTCAACCCCAGCCAGGAGCAGGGCACCCGGCAGGCTGTGAGGGCACCCCCCACTCTGGGCATGGGGCACCTCCTTTGGGACAGGGCTGAACGTTGGCCCACAGATGGGCTCAGCTCATCAGGACTCATGGCCATGGCTGTGAGGGGCTGGAGATCAGAAGCAGGGACTGGCAGCCCTGTGGGGTTGAAATGGGTCCTGGGCCATGGGAAGGCTAGGCAAGGCCCCAAGGGACTGAGAAGGGACAGGATGACCGGTCAGTGTCCTCAGCCCTGATGATCGATAGCAAATAAATTTGTAGTTTCTGATACAGAAAGGGCTAAACCAAAATAAGATGGTAGCTTGAGGAACCCTGTTTGAGATGGTCACTGTATATATAGCTCAGACTTTCTCTCATTTCCAGCCTTCATCTTCCTCTTGGGCATCAGCATCTACTCTGGTTCGGTTTTGTTGGAAGCTTGCAAACAGGTAGGTGATCAGTAGTAAATTAAATAAAACTTTAGAGTCCAAGATTAAAACACATAACTACATGAATATTCACATAATAAGAGTTCAGTTTGTTTATTCAGAATTGTTAATAAAACATTTCCTTTTTATCAGAATAGCCTAGGTGTGATTAAGTGTAGTAGTCTATCCATGCTATTATAATTTTGTGTCAAATCAGGTATTATTTATTGTTCCACTGTCCTGGTTTTTAGCTGGGACAGAGTTAAGTTTCTTTTTAGTAGCTGAATAGTGCTGTGTTTTGGTTTCAGCACAGGATTTGTTATGAAAGAAATATTGATGACATACCAATGTTTTAATTTTTGTTGCTAGAAGTTGAAGGGCTTCGTGTTTTGTTAGTCTACAAGTGCAAGATCTAAGGGGGTGAGGAATATTTAAATTAATAAGCTAGATTGGCATTTGGATATGCCAATAGGATATTCCATATCATACCATGTCATGTCATGTCCAGTATATTAATGAGGGTCTCTTCCTCTCTTGCTTTCTCTTTCACTTGGGCTCTCGCTCTTCTGGGATTGCAGTTTTGATTCAGGATTGTTGCTCCTGCAGGAGCAGGAAACAGGCTGAGATTGGTTGGCTGGTGGTGAGCAATAGCATTGTGTATCACTCATTTGCATATTTTATTACTATTACTATTACTATTACTATTACTATTACTATTATTACTAATAATTATTATTTTAATGCCTTTATTATTTTAAGTTTTATTTTATTTAAATTATTAAATAGTTACTATCTCAACCTATTTAATTACTATTACTATTATTATAATTATTATTTTAATGCCTTTATTATTTTAAGTTTTATTTTATTTAAATTATTAAATAGTTACTATCTCAACCTATGAGTCTCCTTACCCTTGCCCCAATTCTCTCCCCTATCCCATAAAATGAGCATAAACTCTGATTTTATGTGGTCTGGCTGGTTTAAGAGAAAGAGTCTTCTGCTCACTCTTGACTGAGATAAAATCTGCTCCTACTTGTGATTCTGCATCAAAAAAACCCAGGATCAAAGATCGCTGGCTGAATGTTAAACCTTCAGGTTGTAACACAGATATTCCTATAACATTGTACTCTGCAGTGGGCCCATTTATAGGGTAAGATGTTATTTGGAATCGGCACATAGAAATCAAACTGTATTCACATGGTTCATGAAAAACGCAAAACTTCTTGGATAGGTTATGGAAAACAAATTCAATCAGACAAGAAATCTATCAGCAGGA
>NW_010329467.1:8466-9212 GCF_000700745.2 Antrostomus carolinensis | reverse complement strand
TAGTGGTTCAGTATGATTTTGTTCACATTTTGAAATCATATGTTCAGTTCTCATTTGCATTAGTTTCATATACACTACATGTGGTTTATGCACAATCACCCCAACAACCTTCTAATATCTCCTTTAAGCAAAACTAAAGCTTATATACCTCTGCAGGTGATATAAGGGGAAGCTTATTTTAGAATCCGTTTTTCTGCATATACAGCCACCATCAATTAAGGAGAGGGCCTCTGAAGTAAACTTATCCTTATATCCCTTGGATACTTCCCACTTCCTTTATACCTGATTGCTGAAACAGAGGAGAGCCTGCTTCCACAAAACAATTTTGCATCTCTTTCTCAACAAAGCATCCCTCTTCCATTTTCTGAAACTCCACACACATATTTCTTCTAAGCTCACCAGCCATCTTCCTGCATAAAATTTGCATCCTCAGAAACCCGTGTAATTTGACTACTAATTTCACATGGACTGTATGCATGAAAATGCAATATAGTGTTGGTTGTTAATATCATCCTGATGTTGAGAGGATGAAATGAAAGAATTCCAATAATCTTCCTACTTACAACCCCACAAACATGTCCCGTACACATTAATACACTATTAATAGCAGCAATATAGAATATACAGACATCAGAGACCCAAATTTTGTGTTTGTGACTCATTTTTATTTGTTTTAGCTTGTGGGGTTTTTTGTTTGGTTTTGTTTGTTTGTTTGTTTTGTTTTGGGTCGTCCCCCCCCCCCCCCC
>NW_010329467.1:5619-8435 GCF_000700745.2 Antrostomus carolinensis | reverse complement strand
CCCCCCTTAGCTATTCAAAGTTTTGTTTTGCCTAGATTTTTAGAAGCTGTGGTTTGATGCACTTCTTATTGACTATGGAGTTTCTTTTTGACTTGTAGGTAAAACCCACTGAAAATGACTGGAGCTCATTTGATTTCATGTCAGATTTTAGCATTAACAAGAGAAATAGGCGCCTCTGGAGTGCATCTTTATTCAACTTACCAGTTTTTGCCATCATCTTTGGATATAATGAATTGCTTGTTTCTCTCCAGGAAGTGAGCCTTGGTGACTAGTTTTGACTTCAATGTCTTGACACCCAAGTGACAGTAGATTTACCCCATCCAAAAAACAAAAAAGGTGTTTCAATTCAATGCTATGAATCACATCAAAGAGATTTCAAAACATCATCACAACATTACAGAATGGCTGAGGTTGGCAGGGACCTCGGGAGATTGTCTAGTCCAATGCCCCAGCTCCAGGTGTGGTCAGATACAGTGGGTTGCCCAGGAACTTGTCCAGATGGGGTTTGAGTATATCCAAGGTTGGAGACTCCAGAACCTATGGACCATCCAGCTCCAGAACTCGTTTACTCTTATAGTAAAAACGATTTTTCTTGTGTTTAAACATAATTTGCTATATTTCAGGAATATGTCTAGAGTTAGAAATCTTTAAGAGTAGCTAAAAAAACCCTAGACTAGTGTACTAACCGGAAAAATAACAGCACCCCTTTCTATTGCCATATTATTCATATATGCTTCTATCATAATTTTGTGAAGAACCATTAAAACCAGTGTGTGTTTTGCAATATCATTTTATATTAAACAAAAAATTGAGTCATATAGTGGTAACTGAAAGTGGATAGAATCCTTATAAAGTGGAATTTTAAATTTATTGTTTAATAATATTTTATTTGTTGATTTCTTGTGTTGGATTTTTAAGACAACACACAGACAGGCCTGAAAAGTGCTTTGAGTTGAAATTGTTCTGTGTCATACTTTAGCCCTTTCTAGTATGTTTTCCACCCCCAGATTTGACCGAAGTCATTCAAACAATGTGGAAAAGGAATTGCTGCTGATTTACTGACTGCTTACATGCTGTATGAATTATTAAATTGTTAAAATATTCATATAGCTCTAAATACTAACAACTTCACATATCTAGAAAATGTTTGTTTCTCAAATTTTGCCTATGACTGTATCACAGTTAAAAAACTTAAAACGCAGGCAATGTGAATAAAAATATCTCTTTCAAGATGTAGTTTATGTATATGTATATAACTATATATATATAAATAAAGCTATGTGTGTGTATGTATATGAATATATATGAGCAAATATATACAGATATTTACCTTAGGCATTTTTTTTTTTAATGTTGGTAAAACTATTTACTTTAGTGAAGTTATACTTGGGAATGACTTACTAAATGTAAACGAAATCAGAATCTGGTTCATTTAAAACAAAACAAAACAAAACAAAAAAACAGCCCAAGGCCTGAGTATTTTTGTTTAGTTTAGATTTTTAAACTGTAGAGATAAAGGAAAAAGTGGTATAGAAACCTACTGAATCACAATATGTGAGCTTTAGAGGCATTGGCACTGAGTGTCTTTTTAACCTTCATATCTGAGTATACTGAACTTAGTATAGTATAGAATTCTCTGTGCTATATTCTGATTGTGCTGAGGTAAATAACAAAACTCCTATTGTACTCAGTGGCACAGGACTAGTCTCTCTATTTTTTACTGGGGCAGAGGCTTTTTCCTTACTATTATTGTATCTTCATATAAATATAGCAGCATTACTGAAAGCCTGAAGCTTCATGCCACTGCTTTGCTCATCTTCTTAAATTCCGTACCACGTGGCAGATTTCTGTGGAACCTTATCTCTCAAGCCAAAAAGAAAAGCATGATCACAATAGTCAGCTTGGCTTTTCTTCTCATCTCTATATGCACTTCAGTGCAGAAGAAGTTCAGACACCACAGAGCTTCAAATGATTTCTTTCAAAGGCATTAAGAAAAGAAAGGGAAACAAATATTGAGCTATTACAAAGAAGTTTTCAGCCAGTGCATGTTTATTAAGCTTACTTTATTCTATCCAGCATGTTCAAAGACATCTGATTAAACTGTCCCAAATAAAAAGGACAAAGCTTTCTTCAATCTGTGCAGTACAGATAAATAATTTTGTGAGAGATTTTTATCATCTCTCAGACTCTGTACTGGAATCTTGTTGAGATGTTTCAAACAGGCTATGCACATTGCCAAATACTGCCCTGTTCAGAATATGCTAAAATATTGTATCCGGCTAACTGGAGACAGAAAAGATTGTTTCTAATCACTACATGACATACTTTGCAATTCTTATAGATACTCAGACATATTTCTTGCTTCATATGTATTTCCAGTGAAATTACTGGAACAAGTCACAAGAATAAAGGTGGACTAATACAGCAGTAGAATTTTCTGTATGGCACAGCACACAATGAGCTTGTTGTGACCCTT
This sequence comes from Antrostomus carolinensis, assembly GCF_000700745.2. NCBI lineage: Eukaryota > Metazoa > Chordata > Aves > Caprimulgiformes > Caprimulgidae > Antrostomus > Antrostomus carolinensis. The sequence continues at coordinate 5,959 of NW_010329467.1, read as the reverse complement.
GTTTGGGTCTACTACTTAAATCTTCACATTCTCTAATGTTTCAGCCATGTAATAACTTAATTCTATTTACAGGTGGCGGACATTTTTGGAAAGGACCATTCAAAGGCAAAAAGAAATAAACATCGTATTTGTTAAAATGGAGACAGAAGAGGACATTTTCACCCAGAACCTTAGCTTAAGTTTGCTTGCAGTTGACAACTAACACTATGTGAGGATCTGTCATTTTCTCTTCATGATTTATTCAATTTTTTCAGCAAATAAATCTCTTCCATGCAAGAAAAGTTGATTCTTTTTGAGTTAGGGAATTTAACTGCTCCTTTTTACCACTGCAGTTCAGCAG
>NW_010329467.1:1004-5600 GCF_000700745.2 Antrostomus carolinensis | reverse complement strand
AAATCAATAGGCCAAATCACTTTTTGTTTCTTCATCTGTTTACACATTTTTTTAAACTGGTGACTAGTGGCATTAGTGGAAGAGTTTGACATTCAAACCACGTGACTAAACCAAACAGTACTGTTACTACAAATCTTTACTTCTCCTTTTCCTCTGTTTATAAAGTTCGTCTTTATTTTTCAACTCTTTTCAGTGTAGATAAAAGGAAACTATTTTTTACAGTGAGGATGGTGGAACACTGAAACAGATTACTCAGAAAAGTGGTAGATGCCCCAGCCCTAGAAACATTTGAGGTCAAGTTGGATGGGGCTCTGAGCAACCTGATCTAGTTGAAGGTGTATCTGCTCATTGCAGGAAGGTTGGACTAGAAAACCTTTAAAGGTCCCTTCCAACTTAAACCATTCTATGATTCTATATAATTTAGCTTCAGTTTTATGGAAACCAGTATTTCCACCACAGTTACATATGCTCTTCTGCTTGGAGGTCAAGACTTAGAGAAAATTGCAAGAGGAGACTGGAATCTTATATCTACAAGAAGAAAAGAAAACTTATTGTAATCCCCTTTGTAAAATGAAGTTAATGATTCTGTTGATAATATTATTCTCATTTTGAAATGGCACATATGATGGAACCTCCACCACTGAGTTTAGGACACATTCACATACATAAACAAAAGGGGTACTTTGTTGTTCTGGTTTTGACTGGGATACAGTTAAATTTTTTCACAGTAGCTGGTATGGGGCTGTGTTTTGGATTTGTGCTGTAAACAGTGTTGATAATACAGAGATGTTTTTGTTACTGCTGAGCAGTGCTTACACAGAGTCAAGGCCTTTCCTACTTCTCACACCACCCCACCAGCAAGTAGGCTGGGAGGGGACACAGTTGGGACACCTGACCCCAATTGACCAAAGGGATATTCCATACCATATGACATCATGCTCAGCAATAAAAAGCTGAACAAAGAAGAAGCAGGGGGACACACACACATTCAGAGTGATGGCATTCAGCTTCCCAAGTGACCGTTATGCGTGATGGAGCCCTACTTTCCTGGAGATGGCTGAACACCTGCCTGCTAAAGCAGTGAATTAATTCCTTGTTTTGCTTTGCTGCCATGTGTGGCTTTTGCTTTACCTATTAAACTGTCTTTATCTCAACCCATTACTTTTCTCACTTTTACTCTTCTTATTCTCTCCCCCAGCCCAGCCAGGGGGAATGAGTGAGCAGCTGCATGGTGCTTAGTTGCTGGCTAGGGTTAAAACACAACAGTCCTTTTTAGTGACTAATGTGGGGCTTGAAGGGTTTGAGGTAACAACAGATTTGATTGGAATGTGCTAGAATTAACTTTTAGCTGTTATTGCTGTCTAGATATTAATTGACAGGCTCTCGTGCTTGCCATGGGTCTTGCTTACCTTTCTGCATATTGGAAGCTAGTGCTTCTTAGTGTCTGCTTTTTGCTTTCACTGCTTTCTGCAGTGCTTATCATCTTATTGTACCGTGCCTGGCAACATTTTGATAACAGCAGTGTCCATGCACCTGGTCTGGCAGAGGGCCAGGCCACTGCTGCTGTGTGTATCTGTGCTGCTGTACTGGGCAGGCTGGAACTCCAGTGTGAAGGGACTCTGACCAGTGGATGAGTCCATGTGGGAGAAGTACACCCTGAAGTGTCTGTGGTCATGAATAAGCCCATATCAGAGCAGGTATATCTTGAAGTGTCCATATGTATGTGGATATGTCCATACTGCAGCAGGTGCACCTTGAAGTATGAGCGGCTGTGCATGAGATCATGCTGGAGCTCCTCAAAACCTGTGGCTATTGATAAGCCTACGACAGAGCAGGTGCACCCTGCAGCCATGGGTAAGACCTTGCTGGAGAAGATTTACTTCTGAAGGGACTGTGGCTATGGGTCAGACCATGTTGGAGCAGGTTTATTTCTAAAGGCATTGTGGCCTATGGATAAGACCACGCTGGAACATGTGTACCTCAAAGTGACTGTGGCTGTGGATAAGTCTATTCTTCAAGAGGTTTACCCCTGAAGAGACTGTGGCTCATAGATGAGCAGGTACATCCCTAAGGGACTGCAGTCTGTGGATAAGTCCAAGCCAGAGCATAGGCAAGGGGAGGAGTTCATTACCATGTTAAACCCTATAGCCTGGCTCAAAGGGACCAAGGGTGGAGAATGTAACGGATATACCTTTAAATTACTGTAACCCATTATTTGAGAGGCATGTTATAGGAACCACAACATTTATGTATGCACGTATATTAATCAGCACCCACATGAACCTGCAACTAAGAGTTTTGACCAGCAAAAAACCCCTTACTAATAAGTACTTAAAAATTGACAATTATTTTTTTTTTTTTTCTCCATGAGTCTTCTTTTCTGTATTTTCCTGTTCTAAGCATTGTCCTTTCCTCCTGCTGTTTACACCAACAATTACTGATAAAAGTAATGGCTACTCACCTGCCTCATCCACTTTCATCACACTGACTGGCTGGTTCTCCTTTGAGTGTCTCTGCATGATTATCAACAGCATCATGCCTCTTGCAATGAATTTGTGACCAGCAGCAGCAGCACAGCCTGTGGATATTAGCTTTCTCATTTGTGATATTTTCTTTTTATTCTGTCTGTTAACAGATCAAAACAGTTCCCCAAAATGTTACCACCCACCGCTGTCTTCACTGGAGGGAAGGCAAAGCAAATCCCACTGAAAGGAAGATTATTTTGAAGATGATGTCTTCACTGAAGAATAATTACTTTAAAATGCAGTAAGTGGGTCTCATATCCACAGTCTACTCTTGCTCCTTCCCATTCAGCACTACCTGTGGCTGTCACTCTTCTCCACTGCCACTAGTTAATACGGCTTGCAGCAATATGAGCACAGCACAGTTTATGGCTGATTCAAGCTCACTGAGGCAGCAGTTATCAGGTTGTGTTGCTCCTTGTTACACGTGCAAATGCCTCTTTAACTGGAGATGCCCACAGTTTTCTAACCCTTTCATCCTGTCTGCAGTAGACAGACAATAAAATTAATTGAAATAGGTTTCATTGCACATTTGGGACTTTGTAGCTCTGAATCAGCAATCTTTGATTTCATATTCGCATGAAGCTAATAAAGAAAAAAAGACGATTGATATAATACCCTCTGCAGACAAGATTTCTGTAACTGATGGCATAACCTTCATGACCACAATGTTGCAATACATTAACTTACCACTGCAAGTGATACCTCTTTTGTGGTAGTGGAAAGGGGAACAGATCTTCTGTTGCAGAAGCAATCCAACTAATTTTAAAGTCTGTTTCAGAAATGTGCCTTACAGCACCCCAAACTTCATTTATTTTAGAGGAACAGTACTTCACAAATACAATTATTAATTATCATGCTGAATTAATATAACATTTGTACAGTATTTGGGGATCTTGACAACACTAAGGAAAGCCATGTCACAATAACTTTGCTTTGCAAAGGGGATAATGTATTTGAAAGGGGAAGAATTTGGGTGAAGAGTTAAAACTATCTGGAAAAGAATTGTGTTATTTCAGTTTTCTCAGAGAAATGACAATTTTTCCATTAGCAAGAGTGAGAATCTGTGTGAAGCTCTATTACTACAGTTCTTCTTATTAAATGATGATAGTACATGTGGTCTTATGGGAAGCCAGAATACAGTGACTGTCACAGCATTCTAGGCATGAAATTCAAAGATGCTGAGTGCCATAAATAATTGAAATATTCTGTTAAAATGATCTGCTCATATGGGAAAAATAGATCAAATATTTTTGCTTATTTTCAATTAAAAAACTTAGCTTTCCATTACAACAAGTGCAAAATTAAACTGATTTTCTTCTTTTAGCCAACTGACAATTGAAGAGGTTGCTATTTTTTCTGTTTGTGGAGTTCCTTTACACTGCAGCTCTGTTGTAGCAGGACAATTCAACCACAGTGGGGCTCTCAAGAATGAGGGTGGTTTCTACCTGACTCCATCCTCCTTACTATCATCCCTTCCTGCATATACCTGACGTTCAAGGTGCCAGGCTTGCAGATGAGGGGACAAAGGGTCCAACTCTAGGCACTTCTATCCACTTGCTTGACTCTCTGGCTTTCTAATATTCACTAGCACTCATGTTCATACATGTAAATGGATTGATGCAAGAAGTGAGCTGCTTCTCTCTTTCAGTGGGCCTGTTTCCTGGTGGGATGAGTTCCCAGGTAAGCTATATGAATGTGAGAAATGTGACTTGTACCCTCCCTAAACGTAGTTCTTTCACTTTACTATTCCTGTAAATACATAGTCACTTTATGACACAAAATATAGATTATATTATGAACAGATTATAACTCTCCTCTGACAAATAAAGCTCTAGTTTGCACAGCGCAATTTGTAGTTTGGCTTGTAAAAACTCCTTGGTTCTTTTCCCTTAATATTTGAGCAGCAGTTCGTGACAAACTTCTACATCAGTGCCCAGATGACAAATGCAATCCCTGTGTGTGGGATGCTCAGTTACTCTCATGTTAGACATTGTTGTCTTTCTCAGATCCAAGAGCTTTTTTCTCACTGTAGTCCAAAGCATTTGCAGTGCTGCAGACAGAGATATTGAGT
>NW_010329467.1:0-979 GCF_000700745.2 Antrostomus carolinensis | reverse complement strand
ATGGTCCAGCTGAACAGGAGACAAGCAGACCATCAGAGTGCATGGTCAGAGCTTGTACGAAGATGGATTATACTGCATACTACAAAATCCAGTTATTAAAGCAGTAGCCAAATCAGTTTGGCATTTGGGGTTCTTTTTTGCTCCCAGCAAAGTAAATTGGAGCTCTGCAGCAGACTTCAATGAGAAAAGGATAAGGCATTAAATAACATGCTGCACAGCTTTTGTGTTACTTGAAAGGAATCCAGGCAGACCTTTGCCAGAGTGATTGTTAATGTGGTACTTTTCCAGAAGAGTTTGGAGGGCCTCAGGCTTGGCCAAAGGAGTACAAATGAGTTCAAACCTAAAATTGTGCTAAGTTTTCCAAAATGTAATGACAGACAACAAAAAACATGAGAAACATGGAAGCTATAATTCAAGTTAACATCTGAGTAGAGTACAAAAGAGAGATGCAGCTGGTTAAATGAACTTTTTTCTAAAGAAACTTCAGTTGTAATTTTTTCATATTGAATTTTAAAAATAGCCTCCACTTTAGCCTTTAAGTGAACTGGAAAAGAACAAATGACAATAGCATAGTAATTTGGGGGCCAATTTTCCTTAAATACATGTTCTATTCGATATTGAACCCTTTTGATATTTGGAAGCTTCAGGACTCAGTTCTCTGAAAGAAGCTGCATAAATTGAGGAATTCTGACAATACCATTTGGCCTAATAGCTACTTGATCATGATTCCTCGGTGGATCCCACTGTTCTGGCTTGATTGGAAGGCTCTCAGTTGCATACAGTAATGCTGAAATGCCAGTCAAACTGCCAGGGGTAAGGTTATACATGCATTGTCGTTGTTAAGCCCTATTGTCAGGGTCTTTATAATCTGTCTGTACAATCATTCTTAGCAGAGGGTACGTATACAACCCTGGAAGCACATCCACTTGACTATTTTTGCATATTTTTCAAATCAGTTATTTTCTTTTGCCACCATTTT
>NW_010329466.1:5967-6857 GCF_000700745.2 Antrostomus carolinensis | reverse complement strand
GGAGGAGGTGGGTTTGCTTGGCTTTGTTGCACACACCGCACTGGGAATCGCTGCACTGGAGTGGGCAAGGACGAGTCCAGCTCCTCACCCCAAAACAATGGGTGCCAAGTGGCCTGACCCCACATTTGGCTCATACTGACCCAGGGGTGCTTGTCCCTGGAGTCACGGACACATGAGGGTGTCCCCATACCCCACCCCACGTGGCACCTGCTCCCACTGGGAACGCAGCCGTGTCCCCCACAAGCCTAGCTGTGGGTGCAGTGATAAGCACCCCAAACCCTCGCAGCGGGGTTTAAGCCTGGCTTAAAGCTCCTGAGTCATTCAGGCCTTGGTTTGCACAAGGAGCTGGGCTAGGAGGGAGGTGTCCCACTAACCCCAGCCTGGAGACCCGTCTGATCCCCCCCAAACACCATCCCAGGTACTAATAATGGTTTGATGCCAATGGATGGGGAACGGCCTGAAGCCAAAGATCAACCCAGGCAGCCTTAGACTGGCATGAAAACGGCTGGGTGGGGGTTGGACTGGTTTAGTTACAGCTCAGCTTAATGTCCTGGGCAGAGGAATTTACCCAAAGGGAGTAAAAAAACCCATAAAATTAAAAAAAAATCTCACCTGGGATGATCTGAGTGGTTCTAAAGTCCAGCTCAGGCTGGAGCAGAGAGCTCTGCCTGACTCAGGTCATCCCACACCCCTGTGAACCCCATCCCAATTGGGGTGTCTCCATTTCAGTATTACCCAGTGCCAGGACAAGGGGCAATGGGCACAAACTGGGACACTGACAGTTCCAGACAAACTGAAGGAAAAACTTCTTTCCTGTGAGGGTGCTGGAGCCCTGGGACAGGCTGCCCAGAGAGGGTGTGGAGTCTCCATCTCTGGAGATGTTCAAACCC
>NW_010329466.1:0-5945 GCF_000700745.2 Antrostomus carolinensis | reverse complement strand
TAGGGCACCTGCTCTGGCAGGGGGGTTGGACTGGATGATCTCCTGAGCTCCCTTCCAACCCCACCACTCTGTCATTCTGTGATTTCCAAAGCTCAGAGGAAGGCAGAGCTGGCAGCTGCCTCATTAACCCCAGAGATAATGAAGGAATAATGCCCCGAGCCCAACCTCCCCTGCCCCTGGCACCCATCCCTGTCCCCTCAGCTGTCCCCACCTCCTTGTGCAGAGGGTGGGACAAGCCCTGGCATTAATTAATATTGTCCCAGCTGGGTTTAGTCCCCATAATACCCACACCAAAGAGGTGCTGGTGGCTTCTCCTTGGCAAAAAACAAACACATCCACTCGTGTGAGCACCGAGAGCCCCCAGCTCCCACTGCCCCCCACCCCTGGACCTCCCTTTGGGGCTGCGTGATGCTGAGAACAGGAGATGTGCACCCAAAAACCCCACCAGCACCCCAGGGGGACTGGGACTGTGTCTCCGTGGGTGCTGTCAGCTGATGGGTGATTTCTCCCCGTTCCTCTCAGTCTTGTGACAGGGACCTGCTGCTCGTTGGGTGATTCATGTGCCGGGAGTCCCACCGGTGCACGGGGCTGTGTCGTGGCCGGGGTGAGAGGCCACACTGCACGCTGGCTCTCCAAGGACCTCTGGGGCTTTTAAAAGGGGAACTACTCAAGCTTTTTCACCTAATTAAAGACAGTGTAAAGGGACTTGTAGGAAGGAGAACACAAGTTTGCTTTTCATGCCTCGTGGGGAGGCAAATGGGATATTTATTGCCATGGAAATCATGCCCAAACCTTGCTGGTGGTCTTGAACCAAGAGTTGAGCTTAAACAGAGCTGAGCCTTGGAGGTTGAAGGACACAATGAGATGCTTGTCACTGTCTTGCTGTGTGGTTTGGTGTCTCAGGAGCTCTGGGAGACTCTGCACAGTGCAGGGCTGTGGGTTCCAGGTTCTGGGGAACCACAGTGGTGGTACCTCGCTAGTCCTGGATTACTGAGGATGCTCAGACATGAGGCTTGAGACACCAGAACATGGAGTCTTTCCTCCTCAACCCCTTGGATTTGCTTTAGATGTAGATCTGGGGCTGGTAAGGTCACAGAGTTGTAAACAGAGTGTGGCTGGTGGGGACCTAAAAGGTCACCTACCTCCTACCCCCGGGCATGACTGTACCGGGGCCATGTGCGTAGGTGGTTGTTGGGATGGTCGACAAGAGAAGCTCTTCTCGAGCAGCTTGGAGAAGGGGAACAAATAAACCCTGAGTTTTTCAGCCACCCCAACCACGAGGTGGGTGTCGTGGAGGTATCTGATGAAGCCACCGTAGTTTCTCAGGGCTGCGGGTGTGTTGTTTGTGAGCGGGGAGAGGTTGCAGGGGTGGGATGAGGTGTTCTGGGGGTGTCAGCTCTCCCTGGCAAACATCAGCTGCCCAGATGTGCTGGATGCTGTTCTTTAGTTATTTATTCTCTGGGTAACCCAAGGCCTGGATGGGATTGATGCTCAGCACCAGCAGGGATGGGATTCAGGGTAATCTGTAATTTCTGGAGGAGGAGGAGAGAGTTTTCTTCGCTGCTGTTGGGCGTGGGAAATCCTCATTTCAAGCCAAAACTCTGGCTGAGAGAACTCCAGCCAGGAGAAACTTCTGGGCAGCCTTCCTGATCCTGGACCAACACCCTCCCCACATGATCTGCGTCCTTCCACAACGCCGTCTCCCTCCCGCCTCACCTCAATTTTCCTGATTTGCCTGTGAAAACTACACACCCTCCTCCTCCGGAAATATTCAGAAACACTCGGGGCTGAAATATGCATGGTAACAAAGAGGGATGAGTCCCTCCTCCCTCCTCTTTTAGGGGGTGAAGGGAACCAAAGGGCAAAACTTGTTGCTCTGAGGGGGGCTGCTGGGTCAGTCCCAAAGAACAAGTCCCCATGTGTTGAATCCCAGGGGGGCTGGGGAATGGGGGACCCAGGCAGCACTGTGAGTGGTTGTGGGAGGCCCTTTCCTGCCTCAGTTTCCCCTGTGGCAAGAGACAGAGAGATCCACCTTGCCTCACCCTGTGCAGCAGCAGAATGAGAAGCTTGGGGTGGTGGAGGGGAGGTGTGAACCCACCTTACCAAACCTGGGGTACCCTGCACGAGAAAAATGGGTGCTGGGTGGGTGACCCCAGGGCCAGTCCCTAAAGGTGGCAGAACTGGGAATGGGTTGGAGGTCAGGGAAGCACCCACAGCAGTGTTGGGTGCAGAGGGTGCTGCTGTGGGGGGGAGGCTCTGCCTGCACCCCCCACAAGGTCCCCACCCTGCTGTTGTCCCCATCCCTGCATCACTCTGCCAGGATGTACCAGCTGCCTTGTGTCACCCCAAAAATCACCCCCCAGTTTTCTGCTGCTCTCAAGGCCTGGGATCAGCGGGTGACTCTGGTTTGTGGTGGCGAGGGGACAGTGAGGGACATGTTGCCATATGTGCTGGGTAGCTGGGAACCTCCGGGTCACCTAAGTCCGAGAGGAGTTTCATTTTGTGAACCTGGAGGTCTTTCCTGTTATTATCCAGCCCCGCAGCAGGGGAACAATAGCCGTGGTGGCCGGTGCAGTGTGACCCAGAGATAAGGAGACAGTGTGATTAGCAGGAAAACTAAATAGTAGATCCAGAGCAAAAAGTGGTCCTGAGGGAACAGGACCGCTGGGAACCACAGGATTTCCAACCAGAGGACCAGTAACAAAGATCAGGCACGGAGGTGGCAGATGTGGCCAAGCCAGGCCTGATGTTATGGGACAAGGATGAACCTCAGCATGGTGGCCCTGGCCAGGAACTTTGGAGTGACCAGGAAATACTGGTGAGGGGTTTGCAAAGAGATACCATGAAGGTCTTTTAGGTTTTTTTTAAACTTGAAACCAAGAAACAAGAGAGGAAATGGATACTGAGAACTGTGCCACGACACACAAACCTGGAGATGTGAGCAGTTCCTTCATGGGAGAGGAGGTCATGGCACAGCCAGCATCAAAGCCATGCTGGAGAAGGGACTCAACCTTGTGTGAAGGTTGGAGAGATGGAGCAGGGGGTGAGTCCTTGCATCCAACTATCCATCTCAGGATGCTGTGTGATGGATGTGGCACAGCCAGCATCAAAGCCATGCTGGAGAAGGGGCTCAACCTTGTGTGAAGGTTGGAGAGATGGAGCAGGGGGTGAATCCCTGCATCCAAGTATCCACCTCAGGATGCCATGTGAGGGGATGGATGTGGCACAGCCAGCATCAAAGCCATGCTGGAGAAGGGGCTCAACCTTGTGTGAAGGCTGGAGAGCTGGAGCAGGGGGTGAGTCCCATGCCTGGCACGGTTGGGATATCCACCTCAGGATGCCATATGAGGGGATGGATGTCCTCCTGGCCAACAAAAGGTTGAGCAGCCTGGGAAAGTGCTGCTGCTGAGGGCTGCAGGGTTTTGCTTTAACCACTGAAGGAGAAACTGGTGAGAGGCCAAAGGCAAAGGATCTGCACATCCACTGAAACCAGCCCGGGGGGAATTAGCCATTTCCGAGCAATGAGGAAGCAGGAGGTGAGCTGAGGACCCGCAGGGCTGCCAGGAGGGAATGGGAAGCCAGTCCTTACTGACAAGTGAGGACAAGCCAGCCAGGGGCTGCGGGGTGAGACCGTCCTCTGCCCATAGTGCAGGCAGGGGAGGCTGGCAGAGCCACCCAGCACCTTCCACCACACCTCTGGGTGCCAACCCCGAGAGGCATCTGCCTCACCCCGCAGAGAGCTGGGTGTAAACAGGGCAACAGCGAGCACGAGCTGAGGATGATGCTGCTTTTGGGTAAGGAGCAAAGCTCGGTGCTCCAGGACCACTTGGTTCTCCGGGACCACCCTATCCACATCCACAATCCCCCCTTTTTTAAAAAAATGATTATTTTTTTCTTTCTTTTTCTTTTTTTTTTTTGCAGCAAACCACATCTGAAGGTTCTCATGCTCCTGGCAGAGCGGGTGAGGCCGTCAGCTTCCCACTCCTGTGGCCAAACCCAACCCAAACCCACTCGGAAACAAAACCCCAACAGAGTTTGTCTGTGTTGAGCGTCCCTTGATGGGATGTCTGGGCAGCCAGGGGAGTGTTTCACACAGGAGCAGCTGTTTGCCCTCAATTACAGCCAGCGTTGGCACCCCAGGGTGCTACCAGAGCCAAACAGCCCCACAGAGCAGGTTGGGGGGCTGGGACCCCCTAACCAAGCAAATAGGGAGCAGTGAGGGTGACTGGGCTCCTCCAGACAGCCCCTCTGATAATACACAGCATTTTGGAAGCATAATAAGAATTAATTATTATTATTAATTAATGAAAGCATCATACCAGGACCAGCCTGCAATGCCCCTTGCTGCCTGCTGGTCCCCTCTGGGTGCTGGCACAGCACACAGCCCTGGGGACCTGGCCCCATCCTCGCCTCACCCGCATTCCCCTATTATTTCAGGAGCCCTAAATTCCTGTCACAGCCCAGGCTGCCTCTCCCAGGGCCCGCCCAGCTGCCGGGTCACTGGCATGTGGCATGTGGCATGCATCCATCACATCTGGCAACTCGTGGCTGCTGGCAAAGCCAAGCAACCAGCTCCTGGTGCATGAACCCACTGCCAACACCAGCCCCGTGGCACTTGGGGACCCCCAGGTTGGGGGTTTGGTGTGTCCACAGCACAAGGCTGAGGGCTGGGAGCTCAGCACCAGGTAGAGGAGCATCCCTCCAGTGATGTCCATCACCTACCTGCCATGCCCATCACCCACCAGCGATGCCCATCACCCACCTGCCATGCCCATCACCCACCAGCGGTGCCCATCACACACTAGTGATGCTCATCACCCACCTGCCATGCCCATCACCCCCCAGCCATGCCCATCACCTTCGTGCTGCTGTAGGGATGCTGATGCTCAGCTCACTTGGAAAATCTCCCACCTTGGCACTCAAAACTTGTTGTTTATTCCCATGTTGTGCCACCCCGTCCCCACTGGCACATGGGGAATGAACAATCCTGACCTATTTCCTCAGGGGGGGGTACAGCAAGGCTTAATTCAGTGAATGCTTGAGGAGTGCATAAGATCTGCAGGTAGAGCCATTATGGAGTGTGAGATATCATTAATTAATTCACAGGTTGATATAGTTATGTGCTTAGATCATCCTCAGCTGATCCTGCTAATCCCTTCTTGTGCAAGTACCTGTGTGAGGGGAGCTGCTGCCTGGCATCTCTTGGCTTCCAGCAAGCTGGATTGTCCCCACATCATCCCCACATGTCACCAAGGCCAGGGGGGTGCAAGGGGTGGCCCCCACTCCTTGTTCCTTAATATCCTCTGCCCCCAAAATCAGCATTTCCCCAGGGTGGTGGCACTGGAGGGGGGATGCTTCCTGCTCTCCATCAGGGGATGGGACCCAGTGCTGCCTCCCCTTGATCCAGGGGGTTGAGATTTATTTCTCATTAGTGTAATTATTTCAATAATCGTTAAAAATAGGTAATTAGTACCCTGTTGATTTAGGGATCACATTTAGCATAGGCTTCCTCTGGCCTCCAGCCCAGTTTTGGAAAGAAACATCCCCCATGTGCTGCTGAGAGCTGCTGTTGCTCACCAGGAACATTCTGATTTTCACAAGCTCACTATTATTTTTTTAAAACCCCAAATCTTTTCTTCAGTCATCCCATTGAGCAGGTGGGTTTGTTCTGGGAAGGAGCTGGAAATGTCCAAACCCACATCATGACCCTGTCCTGGGGAGAGCAAAGAGCTCATGGCAGGAGCAGGGAGCCCTGGGCTTGACTTGTTGATGTGTCCCCCCAAAAAATTCCTGGGACCTTGTGCTCCCATGGGCTTGTTTTCAATTCCCTTGGGCTCTCCAAGGCTGGTCCACACACACTGGGATGCTCAGAAGATGCAGGTGGAGAAGCCAGAAGTGCTGTGGGTACCACATTACCCCCAACCCAACCCAACCCAACCCAACCC